>NC_079290.1:15261199-15380009 GCF_023638135.1 Falco biarmicus
CGTGCCTAATTCTGCAAAACACCTGAAGTTTATGTGTAAATTTTCTCTAATTCCAGCAGCAGTAGGTACAGGCTCAAGTCCCTCATGCATGTGGCTCTGCAGGATGGCGGGGTAATAGTTCTGCAGAAATTCTGCGGTGATTATCTTCACCGTTTTACAATCTTTCTGACAAATTATATCAAACCACAGGCGTTAAAGCAAGTGTCTGAAATTATGTGACAGTAGTGATCACTTCTACATCCGGAGCGTTCCTGGCCATCCACAGATGTTTAAACTTCAGCACACATGGACCAGCTTTGACAACTACAAGAGAGCATCAGTGAGAGCTGACGGCATGCATAAGTGACTGCTCACGTAGGGGGCACATGGAGAGCGCATGCTGGTTGGGCTGAGTGAATGACTGGCTGATGCATATTTACTTCATTTGGCTCTAGATCACTCTCCTTCATTTGTTTGCTAAATTTTGAAAAATTACTATGGAAAAAGCATTCTGCAGGGGCACTTGCAATTATATGAAACCACTGGGAGAAGTAAACAAATCTGCTAATTTGTAGGCAATATTAAAACAGTCCTGTCAAATAGTAAGTGAAATATTATCTTTATGGAAATTAGGCATTGTTATTGAGCTTATTACTGAAGGGTTGGAAAGAAAAACTGCAATTGTCCTGGACTTGTTAGATGTAAGGGATTTAACATTTTGTTATTTTCGTATTTTGATTTATGTCAGAATAATATCTACACTATTCCTCTTTTAAAATGCATTTTTGAACAACAACATGAATTTCGCAAAGTTTAGATAAATAGACCATGAAAAACTAGTCTATTTGTAAATGCAAGGTTTATTTTTTGCTTTGTTTTGGGCTTTTCTTCATTTTGAAATAAAACTTAATTCTCACTGCAATTTATGCATAACACTGATTCCATCACTTATCAAAACTCCCAGCAAAATTGGAATACCTTTCCCTGAGTAATAATTTAATTTATTTTAAATTCAACTCAGAGTAGAAAGACTTTCCTTATGTACTTTTTGGAATTATATGGAAATTAAACTGAGTGAAAATAAAATACGGGAAAGACTAAAGCAGACTTTTAAAATATTTTTTACTTTATTTTTTCCCCAAATTATTTTTGTAGAAATAAGCTGAGGCTCCAGGGAAAAAAAACAGTAGGGTCTTGACCCACCCTAAAAGCAGCCCTGGAAAAAGACATTTGTCTCATAATGACAGGTCCTAATTATGTGCCTCTTATGGGCACAAAGATACACTATGGCTCCCTTTTAAAGGAGGAACAGATTCCTTTTTCAAGTTGGATTGGCTGTGGACAAAGGTGTGTGCAGAACCATATCTTCCTGATATTGCCTATCCTCTTCCACAATCCTACTTAGCACACCATGGTGAACCTGCCTGTGATGGTGGCCTTGTTACAGTATGAACTGATTTCTAAAGAGCAGGCTGTGTTTTCCTAGTCTTAATTATACGTATTGGTGATCAGAAGTGCAGGATCTGTGCACTGTAGCAGGTAAAAAGATTAAGTCTTATTGGACCAGATACATAGGAGGCTCTCCCTCATTTCCATTTCCTATCTGTTCCTCTGAGTAAGATAAAGATAACTATTTTTTCTTGATATAGTGAGCAGAAGTTGATAAGGTGTGGGAGTAATAAATTCTTAAAGGATTGATATATGTCTTACTCATATGCACAAATGCCTTTTATCTGTCTATGTATTGAGGAACAGAAATGCTACCAGTGTCTTCTTTGCTCATTTAAAAGACCATTCAACGAGCTACACTGAACATCTGCATGGTACAGGCCATGGACTTTCACCTAGAGGCTCCTGTGTTGAGTCTTAAGCCAGGGGAACCAAACCTATCCACATCTCCCCATTGCCTCCAGCACCCTCCCTTTTTTTTGTGGGCCACAACAGAAGCTGCACAAAGCACACTGTGGTGTGCTTACGTCTCCATGGATGGAGACTCCACATCCTTGCGGCCTTGGAACCACTGTTCAGAATGGCTGAGCTATCACACACCTTTCAAAGCATGCTACTTTTTCTATGTTATTTAAAAAACCAAATCAAATCAACAACAAGATACCCTTATTTTAGCTGATCACAAAGACAGGATTTAGGATCTTCCTTGTTCTGTCCACAGTATTTCTTAGGAATCACTGGTCTATCTACCAGTCAATACCAACATCATCTCTGGTACTCAGCTAAGAGTCTTGAGAACAGGGGCAGTTCTGAATGCCTACTAAAATCCTAGCAAAAGTCCAAGTATATCAATAGCCTGTTATGTGGGCAGATATGAAATTATATGGGAAAGACAGAGACTGTGAGGAAAGAGATGAGTCTGAAAGCAATGATAAAAAGCCTTTGGGTAATGTTTTAATTATGCTTATACTATGCATAATTTATAATAGCTTTTCAAATATGCCGAAGACAGTCAGTCAGAACTATTGATGCTTCTCATAGAAAGCATACAATTACAGTCACGTTCATATTTCATTATTAGAATTAGCAACACAACTGTTTCTGGTTTGGTTTTTTTGACCATCAGAAAGACTGTCATTCAAGACTAAAAAGCTAATGATATGCAAGATAAAAAAATATAACATTCACGTCACTGAAAATATATTGAATCCACACATTTCACTGTTCCTTCTTTTCATTGCTCCTGTTCAGAAAAAAATGGGACTTTGAAGTATGTTAAGAAGCTGGTAAGTTCATGATACATTGGCTGTATCCAGATAAACCTGCATGAAACAGAACTGTTGCCTTTATAAAAAAAACAACCTACTGTTTGCAGTACCCAACAAATTACATTTACCACCTGCACCTGTGTAAAAATAATAAGAAACCAAGGACTGAAAATTAATAACTCTCTAGATGCGTTTGGTTTATAATAATGAAGTTCCATGCATGACTAACTTTTGTTTTCTCTTTTACATATGACATAATCAACTAAGAATATTTTCCACTTATGTTAATGAAACATACTTTTGGAGATAAATGATGTGAGACTGAAAAATAAAGTTAAACTGAAAAGGAGGAGCACATGAGTCCAGAAATTTGTAACAGTGAAATGAAGTTCTGCACACAGCAGGCAAAATTACTGTATAAGGCAAATACACAGTGATGGAGGTGAGGTTGGGTATGTGCTACTTCTATGCCTGAGTGGAAGGCGATTGCTCCGTTAGCTGAAGGTTAGCCTTCTCTGCAGCAATTCACACTAGCCTTCTAAGGGCACAGGCAGATACCCAGCTACTACACTCCAAAGCCTTCACCTTCTGCAACACTGGTTCACAACTGATTGACTACCTGGAAGTAATAATAGACAAGTTTGCAGGGAGCCTGCAGCATGGTGCCAAGAAACATGAACTGTCCATTTATTTCAATTGTCCAGGGAAATGTGTCAACACTGGGAATAATTTCATTTCCTGGGGAGAAAAGTGGATTTCCAATTTGTACAAATTACTGTAAGCAAACGCCATTCTGAATGACCATTAGGAGAATCTATCGCCACATATTTTCCCTTTTCAAAACAGAAGGCAAAAATACCATTAACTTTTCAAGCCCAAGAAAGGAGAAAGTAATTTTAAGAATTCAGTGGATGGAAACAGCAATGTCATCATGTTTAGATTATCCATAAAGTCCTTTGGTGAGCAGTGCATTGCTTAAGTGACCCATGAGGTCAGAGCTTATTTTTTTAATTTGTCTTGGGAAATCGCATCTTCTAGTTTCCACCAAACCTAACTGGGGCTTGAAATGGAGGGACAGACTTGCTCAGTGAAACACACACAGACTGTGTCAGCCCAGTCTTGGTGTGTACGATGTCCAATTACAGTTACAAACTGTTGGGGCAGCAGGTAGGGAGTCTATTTGAAATGTGGGCTGGCAGAAGGGGATGTGGAATATGCAGGCCTGCAAGCGGCATCCTCACTCTTCTAGGTTTTTGTCTTCATCTGAGGTAGTATATAGCAAATAATTCAAGTGCCAGTATGAAAGGACTTCAAGATATGACCTCCAATAATCTATTTAAGATATTATCTTTTACCTTCCTGACTCATTCCAGTTCATAGTCCAGTAACCAAAAGATGTGGCTTAAATCACCAAAACAGGTAGGTTTTTACTGAGAATTCAGACAGTGAACTGCAGTGGCTGGAACTTAGGCATTCTCTCAACTCCTTCAGATTTTCCTCAGAAAGTCAGGCTATGCAGCTGAGAGGGGGCACTTAATGGGGAACACTGTCTTAGACAGCTCAAGCCAGAGTCCTGAGCCTCTAAATTAACTGCCAACACAGCCTAGTTCCCTTCCACCCAAGGACATGGGAAGAATCCCAAAAGGAGTGATATGGCACAAAACTTTACAGGGAAGATGGAAAAAATGTGGGAAATAAGACAAAATATTCCACAGTTAAAAATAAAGCAACTAGCAAAGTCAGTTTTTTAAAAAAAACATTCTACATATCAAGTCTGGAATAGAATTAGGATGCACAAACAAAAGGAGAAAGGAGGAACACAAGGGAGGCCAGAAGTTACGTGACATGATTAAATGGCAGCTTCCAAATAGCAAAATGAGTCAAACAAAAATCCTTTATTACCTGACCCTAATGAAGCCAATATACAGGAAGATAAATTAAGTAAAGAGCTATTAAGTAAGAAGAAAATTAGGAAGGCCAAGATGGATTTCAAAGAATAAATAGCTAATGGTGTGAAAGCAAATGGAAATCAGGAAGTCTGGAGGAGATCAATAATTCCACTGAATCATCAGAGGCTAAAGGGATCTATGAAGGAATATAGGCACATTGACGAGAGGCTTAGCAGCTTTTTTGTATGTTTCATGAAGGAGACTGCTGGGTAAATACTTATCCTGAACTTGTTCTTTCCTGGCATGGAAAAGGAAATATTTTTGGATATTGAAATGTCAGGAAAAGAAATAATAACTTACAGAGTGATTAAATTCATCAGACCCAAATGACACACCTGGGAGTTCTAAGGGAGTGTAAGCACAGGGGGGGAAATCTACAATGATATGCAGTCTGTCTTCAAAATACCTGCTCTTCCAAAACAGAAGAAGGTAGTAAATGTCACATGTAAACAACTGCAGCCAAAGTAACGAATGACTGGAGGGTATCTCAAGAGAAGGACCAGCCAGCCTGACCCTTGCAGAAGAAAATTACATCACCCTACTCCCTTGGAGTTTTCTATATGGCATTAATGTAGCGGATAAAGGAAATATCACTATGGCAACATGTATATTAAGACTTAACACTTAGCATTTTGAAAGGTTTTTGATAAATATTTTGAGAGCAGGAACAAACTAAACACTAAGATCTGTAAAAGGAGAATGGGATTGGGTGCTACTCTGTGCCATCGTTATGACTGACTGATGTCAGAGTAGGTATTTAGTGTTCCCTTGTTACTGTTGGTGAAATCTGCTGTAGAGTTCATGACTAGTGGGTCTGACACACTGAGGACCGGCTAGACCACACATGCTCTGCACCCATGAGTGTCATAGCTGCACTAGGACTGCTGTAGGGCCATTAAGTCAAGTGTGTCCAGAACACATTGCACTCTCTGGACTTATTCAGCATTTCTCCTCAAGAATCCAAATATTCCTGGGAGCTAGCAAAGCCACTTCTCTGACCAGGAGATATTGAGACCTGCAGGGTCTAGGTGCTTTACTAAATGTTTTTAATGGAAAGGTTACAGCATCTTGATTCATGTCGGGTACATTCGACCTCCTGTGACGTTCATCAGATGAAGCATCATTGTTGAGAGTTGTGAGGGTTCAAGACATGGGTGACAGAAACAGAAGGAATAATGTAAATGGAAATATCAAAAACTAAGTGTTCATTTCCTGAAAAGGTATGGTATTGGTGAGGTAATAATATCACAGAACTGTTTAGGTTGAACACGTTCAAGAACTAATTTTGAGAGGGTTTTTTAAGATTTACATAAGCTTGGTGATCTGGTAAAATAATAGCAATTACTGCAAATGCCAGTTCTGAGACTTCCAAAAAAGTTTCATTAGCCAATATGCTTAGAACTGGACAGTGACTGAGTATCCTAAATGTGAGCTTGACTCTTGAAAATCTTGGTTTATACCTATACAGTTTGCACGGTATTCAGAGACGTTTCATCTAAAGAGCAATGAAAATATAGGCTTAATATTAGACTAAACAGTGTCACTGGCTGTCTTAGCTGTAGGAAACCAAGACTTTTCAAAGTCTTTCAAATTCTGCAGAATTGATCACGGGAAGTGGGAGTGAGATCTGCTTGAAAAAGCGCGCACAGAAAGTGAGGTGCAAAAGGAAACTTCATGGTCCCCAGTGGCCAGGCATGAGTTACCTGGCTTATTTGAGCAGGTTAATCATTAGTGACGACAAGTGTGATTGTAAAGTTTGCTTTTCTTTCTTTTTCTTCCTTGACACAGAGCCTGCAATCAAGTTTTAAGTTTTTTGAAACTGATCAGGTTCTGCTTGGATTTCCAGCTGGGGTAACACAGAGTTGAAACACTGGGGAGAAGCAAAAGTGTTTGGGATGGTTTGCTGAACATTATCCCTTTTCTTCTGTCAAAATTGACTGGAAAACAAACAAGCAAACAAAACAAGAAAAAAACCCAAAAAACAGTTGAATTATATGCAAGGGCTTCAACTGGACTGTACTTATGAAGAGCTTGCACAGGGACACCAATGGATTTTTATGCAGAGACTTACAAAGGTGTCTGAAAACCACACAGTAAACTCCTTTAGCAGCAATACCATGATACCTCCAACTAAGCCATATGGAAAAAACTCAGAGTTCCTCAGAGCTTTATCATCTTAGAGTGCAATGTTCAGATTGTATTAGACTTTCTCCAGTTTCACTGTGTATTGAAGGACTTTTGTAGGGGGGCACTGACCTGACTGTTCTTGAGAATGTAGAATTACTTCTGTACTTTTAAATAAAAAGGATCACGGCTGTTCTTCGGTACTGATGCGTCAGACACATTTTAGTTTGCATCCATACAGTTAAACTTATTGACTCTGAGAAAGTTTTGCATCCAAATTGCTGACTGGGAATGGTCCCTGACCTACAAAAGCCACCCAGACTTTTGTCTCTCCCAGTCTGAGAAAATGTAGGTCGGCATGGGACAACACTTCGCTGCAGGCAATAGTAATAGTTTATCCATATGGGAGACTAATAGCGGTTTTGTAAATCTTTTCTCAAATACAAATGAGGATGTCTGAGCAAGTTCTCTCAGTCCTACAAAGGGAATATTCATCTAATAGCTGTCTCTTTCATGAATAACTGTTTTCTAGAGTGGCACTCCTGAGGGGGTTGCTGGCAGGAGTCAAACTGAAGCTAGAGAGAAATGTGGGTAAAGACACTGAGAAAACTCTCTTTACAAGAATGGTGAAAGAAAAGGGAGGATCCACTGGGACTGAGGGATGATGCTATGTAGTAACACGATGTACTCGAAGGGAAACCTGAACATGTAAGAAATCAGGCAGTGGGAGAAGTAATTTGAGGGGAAAGGATGAAATATCTGAGTAGCCTTGGAAATGAGAGAGATTTTACTTCTGTTTGGCCTGTAAATGGAATTACTAACTTTAATACATTGTGTAACCCCCCCACCAGGCATAAATCAAGTGATATGAAAAGTGATATAAAGCTCCAGTGATATGTTTCTGGTGGATGGCTAACCAACGGTCCAGCTCTTTATCATCTATGTTTGTTTATAATTCCTGTCACTAGCTAGCAACTAGTAACCACACAAGTGACTGCAAAGATGTTTTCTTTGTAATTTCCAAGTCTAAGCTACCTCATAATATGATTGTGTGCTGTGAAATAATTATTGCTCTATATTGTAGTGATGGCAGTAGCATTACTTCTGTATGAAATTTTCCCTTTTGGTAAAGCATCTCAAGACCCTACCTGTGTGGTGAGAGGTAACACAGGTGAGAAATTCCTGGTGGCAAAGTGCAGTGCATTTCTCTGCCTGCAGCATTTTCTTCCACTACCTCTAACAAACTTAAGTTGATCTTACTTGCCTGCAGTGTGCTGTGTTTGTTCATTCTTTAGCCTCTTTATGCATAATTGCAATCCCACAGAGACTGGATGTTTTACTAAAGGTATTAAATGTTACCAGCAATCTCCATTAGTATGAGAGACCACACAGAGCTCCAAAGTGCCTTACACTAAGGCATTAAATGCATTATTCCAATAGCGGAGGTTAAAGTTTTCTGACTCGGTTGCTTACAGCATGGCACCTACCGAGATGGACATGAATTCTAGGCCCTATCTGAAAATTCTCCTCTGTTCTGTGGTGTCTCCATGGGCCAGGGTCAGTTCCCCATCCTGAGACAGTGGGTCCTGGTTTTCAGCATCCAGCTGAGAGAACAGAGATTCTCGTAGACCTTGTGGCATGTGAACTGGGGTCATGCTGATGACTTGATAGCATTTCTTAAATGGCACTACATGTCTGTGCTTAGGCAGCTGGATCATGTTTCATTCAAATTTAAAAAGCTGAATTTGCTAGGCTCTTCAATAAATCATTCAGGTATCTGAATACAGAGGTTATGCCTCCATTTGAGTATCCGAATTTGAAAATTTTACTGTAACAGAATCAGTGGATTACTTCAGTTGTTACTTAGCTTTCCGTTTGGGCAGATCAATGAACCTTTCATACAGTTATTTTAGAAATTAGCCTGGAATGTTTTTAGGTTTAATAAAATTATCTAAAACAAGGCTAATATATATTGATCATTGAGCTAACAGATGTACAATTTCTAAATCTTGTTCTTACAGTGGAAGTAGAAAAGGTTGTTTAGCAAAGATTTTGTTCAGTATTGAAAAGATTACAGTTGATAAATAACTGTTTGGGGAACTATGTTTCTGATTATATTGGAGCCCGTCTGTAAATCAGCTGAAAAAAGTTTGATAAGATTAGAAGGGGAGTTTAATGCCATATATGTTGGGATGGACTTCATCTCATTTAACTTTAGTTACACACACCATAAAAATATATATATATATATCTGATTTTAAAACAACTTAAATCCCTGATTTAATCAATGGAGAGACAGAGCACTTTTGGAACAAAATTTCTGTGTTCACTTTCAGACTCCTCTTTGAGTGAGGTGTGTGGTGCCAAGTTTCTCTCACTTACTGCACAAGCAGTAGAGATGATCAAGCCACGTGTAGATGTTTGCACTAAGTTAGATGAGCTCCATCTATACAAATAACTATAGTCACACCACCTCACAACAGACATCAAACTCGGTGGTCCACAGGAGGAAGCAAATGCACCTGCTTTCAGTCTATATACACAAAGAGAGAAGTCATGTATTCCAACAGGTGACACAGAGCTAAAGTCTGAAACATGTATTGTCCAGCACCAAAGAGTCAGTTCATCCTCACAGAGATATTCAGATCCAAGGAAAGATGTTCTAACTTAAGCACCCAGATACAGATGCCTACAGTTAGATGGTGGGACTACTTCCAGAGGTGGAAATTTAAAAGCGAGAATCATGCCTTCCTTATTTCTCCCCCATAGATGTCACCTCATTTGAATTTTTCCTGGGATATCCGCTCCAGATGTTAAAAAAAAAATTCAACTTATTTGGTTTTAGGTGTTATGAAGTATTAAAGTAGAACTTCAAGTAAAGTAGGCACAGAGGTTTATTTTACTTTTGTTATCTCTGTGGTTGTGTCATTTAGTAAAACTTTTTTTTCCCTTTTCTCTCTCTTTTCTAATGTGTGATCTGAAGGAACACGAAACTAACACTGGAAACAGATCAAAACTTGGATTGGGAAAGAAATCTTCAGTAAATGCACATTGCACTGATATTTTCTTGCCTGCAGCAGTAATTGTTTTCCAAAGTACATTTCCTGCCATGCATTTTTCTTACCTGCAGAGGAAAATAAATAGTCATTTAGAAAAAAAAAAACCAACCAAAACAAAACCACTGCAACTCTCATTTGTTTGGTTCTGACAATCTCATCTGCTTAGGTCCCACACTGCCACTGGCCATTGTTGCTCACCTCCTTGTTAAATCATTGGAACACAAGTCTGAATGTTGTGTAGTATTGCCCCTGCTGGAAAAAAATAATTTAAAACACTGAAGTGGTGAGTTCCTCTTTGCAGTAAAGGTGTAAGCAGCAGGTACAGATGTGAGAAGGTTCAGGGAATGAATGTGCATGGCTTAAATCCAAGATCTCATTTGTTATAAATGAACAAGTTTTGAATAAAGTAAAATAAACCATCTCTGGATGTTCGTGGGTTTTTTTTCCTAAAGTCTGTCACAGGTCAATGGTTTACTGAATTCACTTTGTCTCTCCAAAGACAGAATTTATGTCTGTAATAAGCCACTATATACATTGATTTACAATTTTTTATTGCTGTGTTTGTCATTACTTAAATTCTTACCCTGCAAGTAGTATTTTGGTAGAATAAAAAATAGACTCTCTTTGGGCAAAAGGTTTGCAAAGAACGCTGCCAACTTCATGTGCCCTTTACTGGAGAAGCATAACAAAAAATAGTTAGAGATATTATATAGATTCTAGATCTGTTGTGTACATAATCACATTTTCCTTTTTTTAATTATTTATTTAATTATATTTTTAATATTTGCTGCCATGATTAAAATAAGACCACTTTCTCCCAAATCAGAAATTTCATCCCTTTTGTACACTGCTGTTAGATTTCACAGATTTCATTAAAATTTTCATTAAAGAATATATAATAATGAAAATGTGAAGGATTCAGATTATCAGCTCACTGGAGTGTCCAGGGATGATTAGAACTTTAGAAATTTCATTTTGGGAAGTGTACTTTGTTCCCCTGAAGAGGGAACTTGGATGACCAGTGATGCCAGATGGTGTCAACAATGGGAACTAACTAGGGGATGATCACCTCATTAAAACCTCTGATCACAAGTAGTGTTCCTCAGGGTTTGCTACTGGGGCCAATACTGGTTTGCCTCTTAAAGAACTGAGTCAGGGAGATGGAATGCATTCCCTGCAAGCTGGTGAATGACCCTAACTGGAGGGATCCCGGTTTGGGCTCCTCAGACAATGACAAAGAGCAACAAATTGAACAGAAGACTATTAAGATTGTCAGAGGCTGGAGCACCTGACATATGGGGAAGAACATTTGGTCCTTTCTGACCTAAATCATTCTGTTATCCTACGATTCTAAGTAACCTGCGAAAGGCATTTCTCTTTCTCTTGCTGTAAATTTCTTTCTCTTGCCTGAGAAAGCTTTGCTTTCATCATTTCTCTTCCTCAATGATAAAAAAAAAAAAAAAAAAGGCAGTTGGAAAGAATGAAGACCATGTGAGAAGAAAAAAATGAAATCCTATGTAAGGAGATTGCTTTCTTGAAGGAGGTACATACTTCAACATGTTAAATATACCTGCCACGACTTGTCCATTTTTCATACGTATTGGTGGTCATCAGTGGAGCAGAGCTGTGAGTGTTTGAGCTGTCTCCCCTTCAGGATATTCAGGAACTTGGGCAGGAGCAGTCTCCTAATGCTGACCTGAGAATCTGCACTCCACCATGGCACTGAGAGGCTAGATCTGAGGCAACTTAACCAATACTATTGACATATGACACATTGCCTGGCTCTATGAGCTACTCGGAGGCTTCTTTGGCATCATATCCATGAGATCAGAAAGACATCACTTAATTGTGCCTATCTTCAAGCCAGGATGAAAAGTCACTTTCATAGAGCTATTGCAGTATTTATTGGCATTTTCTGTAGAAAGCAGTGTGGTTAAAACATCTCTCTTAAACTTCCTGAAGTTTAGCCCTGTAGAAAGGTGAAGCTATGCTATTTTTACTCTTTCCTATACTGAGTTGCATCCTTATGTACATTTTTTATAGATCCATTTTTATATAGTAACATCCTCTCAAAAGTACGTAATATTGTGTATTAACAGAAACTTGTGATTGTGGAACAAGCAGACAGAAAAAGTAAAACTGGAAACCAGGTCCAAAGGCATTTAGCAACTCATGTTTCTAAATCAAGAATGAAAACATAATAATTTCTTATGCATTTTAATGCAACTTTCTGCACAGCTGATGTTCATTTTGGGCATTAATGTCTGTACACGATGTGGAACATTGGAGCACTAAGCCCAAGAAGTCTATGCCCTGAACTACCTAGCCTTTTTCTAGCAGACATAAATTACCCTTTGATATACTTTATATTTATTGGTTCTTAAGGTAGAAGCAATTAAACTAGGATCACTTACTCTCTTCCTTGTCTGTACAGAAATGACTCTGATGCAGACTGATGAATGCCTGAGGGTACAAAGTGAAGCATTCAGAAAGGAGGAAGCATTACAATCAATATGGCACTGGGAATGGTGTTTTGTGTATAAGCACTACAATACCATATTTATATACCTGATAATGTATTATTTTGCTTCCTTGTCCTTGGATTGAGCCAAACTCATACAAGAGAAGAATTTGTTGGGCTTATTGCAAGAACCTCCTTTGCTTGTTGCAACAGAGAGGCAGTTTTAATAGGATATCAGGTTGAACTGAAGAACTGGATCTTCCCCTTCCCTCTGCTATACATTTTGTGTGATGCTGGACAAGACCACTCCACAAGTCATTGTTCTCTGAGCTCCTCTTTTACTAGGAAGATGCCAAACAGCAGACCCCAGGGTCTCATTTACTCAAATGCTGAGTGCTCACAGCTGCTACCAAAATCACCTCAAGCCATGCTTTATAATAGAGAAACAAAGAAAATAATCTAAAAATCTCAGACAAAGGAGGTATTAAATGTCTCCATCGGGCTGATAGTCAGAAGGCAAATCAGTCAGGATTGCACTTCTCACTGTTCCAGTCCCTTTGAACTATAAATACTTGTCCACAGCACAGTAGAGGGGTGTCTGGGATCTGGGCATCCGAGATGACCTGTGATCTGCAGAAGAGCTTCAACAGAGCCAGCAAGAAGTCCTGTCAGATCCCTCCTCTTTACCTAGCATCTTTCTTTTGGCTTACAGTAATTGAGTGCTGCCCTTTGCCTCTGCTTACATGAATGACCACTTGATATCAGACAGTACCAAGCTGGCCTTCCGATATGCAGACTGACCCTCTTCCATCAAGATTAGAAAATAAATCTTCATGATGACTACCAATTGCTCTGAGGTCATCTGAGCTCCTTAGCACTATGGTATAGCCTCCAGAAACAGGAGATTAAGACTGCAGAGGTACTTAAATACTCCAGAGCTGTGAACCACTCTACTGCACTTCCCTATTGGGGATAGATTTAAAACAGTGTGAGCAAGAGAGTACTCAGGGTTAGAATAAATGCCTGGAAGCAATAAAATCTTACCTTTCTGCTAAAAACTCTCTCCAGTAGAATTCTGCTTAAAGTCCTGTGGGCATAAACATAAAAGGTAATTGCTATATTTTCAACTTTCCCCCCCACTTTCCGATTTTCCATCAGAATGATGCATATTCATTTTAAAATTTAACAGTCTCACCTGAGCGATTAATTGTAAAATGATCATTTAAAGCTCAGCAAGAATTTGCGTCCTCTCTGACCTTATAGGGTCTGTCAAAAAATGGAGTTACAGATTTCTTATTTTTATCCTTATGTTTGGTTTTTTATAATTTGCTCCTTCATGGGTTTGTTTCAAATGTAAAAGTCAAGTTGGCCTCTCCAGAAATTAGTGAGGCCAAAGTGCTATTACCTTGTTAATAGTGAAGCAACTTGCTTTTAGCTTTGTTATAAGCCTTGCACATTTGTGACACAATCCACTGTCTTGTGGTGCTGAGTCACATTTGTATAGCTTTAGGAATCCATGAATGCATAGTAGAGGCAATGTATAAAAATGGCACTTTGTAGAAGGTTTTGATGTTCACATTCATTTGATGATCAACACAGGGCTGAAAAAAAGTTCAAAGATTTGTCATCTAGGTCTTGGAGAGACATTTCATGTTAGAATTAATGTGATCCAATTGTGTTCACCAAGACTGGCACCCCTTTCCCCATGCCTCCCAGCTGTGAACTCCCATAGTCCTTGTTGCCTTCAATCTGTTGATTGTGTCATCTAATTGATTTACAAGAAAAACAGTTAATTTAAAACCCCCAAAGTTTTCATTTTCCTTCAGGTTAACAAAGGGATCAAGGTCACTCTGGAGAAAAATATTAGATTTGATGCAGGGGAGAAGGTGGAAGATCTGCTTTTCTGGTGGCAACCCGAGTTTAGAGCAGGTGAAGTACAACATGAAATTGCAGATATACATTCAGTGCAATGGCCTAAAGAGAGAAATATTTCATGGTCAAGAGAAGAGAGGTTGTAAAAGCTCTTTCTGTTTCAGTTAACAAATCTTGTAGCTGTCTGTAGATCTGGATGGAGAAATAGTTACCAGAAAACAACAGGCCAGAAAGAGGAAAACAACATACTTAGAAGACTTTTGTATGAAAGTTTGCAATGGACTGACAGGCTCTGGACACTAGGAGTCTTCTGATGAATTTGCAAGAGCTAATGAACTCACCACACCAAAAATCTGCTGAATCCGTACAAGGACATGACCACCCACTAGTATCAACCACAGGCTGTATGACTCAGGTCACAGCCACGAGGGGGTGGCAGCCATATGCACATGAAGACTAAAGGAGTATATACCTACGTAAAGAAGCAAAGAACCTTCTGAGGGACTTGAACACTCACCAAGAAGCCAACTCTATTTTTGGGTAAGCAGCTGGGGTTGTTTTCCCAGATATTGCTCCAGCTGGGTAACCGTGCATGAGTAAGCAGAGTGAATGAAAAACTGAGTATATTGTATGAATAGCTATCTGTTACCAGTAATAATAGCTTAATGAATAGCAGGTATTGTAAAAAATCTTGATTGCAATCAGTGCTTTGCCTACACACATATACAAACATACATTTGATTCCCTATAAAGAAAAAAGAAATTTACAAGGGAGGTAGGCGGTGACTCCATTTTGCATTACCTTACCTACAGTGTCAAAATTATCCTAGATCCCAAATATCCAGGAAGACAAAAATAATGAGCGGTTTGGGAGAGGCAGAATTTGTTTCTAAGATATGTGATAGGTAATTCATAGTAATAGAAATAGAATTCAGAAATTCTAATTCAGTGCCTCTTGCTGATCTCAATCATAATGAAAAAACATGAAAAGCAAGGGAGTGGACTAGACTTCATAAGGGAAAAGTATATTTTGCAAACAGCTACCCTCAAAAAAGTCTTATGGGAAAGTTTTGCAGTTTCTAATATCTTAAACACAATAGTACTTCCTTCAATTACTCACAGCTGCCTAATCAGCCTTAACATCAAAAGTTCTACTTTCCTTTTCTATCAAAGGAAAATGAACTACCAGCCTCTCTTTGCAGCATAGGTCAAGCATCAGAGACTACATCTTTACCTGATTTCTAGATAATGCTTCTCCATTTACCTCATTCCCCACATCTCCAGACAGCAGTAGAGCTCTCTTGCCCTGAGGATAAAAGTATTTAAAGTGCAACTAGTCATAATATCTGTTTCTGCCTAGTTCCTAATTAGTTCCAAAGTCAGGTCAGGGAACAGCCCAGCTGTGCAGAAGCACAGTGGTTCTGACAAACACTGTAACAGGCAATGTCTTTTAACCTCCCACTTCTTCTCCACTACTCCCCAAAAGTCTGGCTGCTTTAATATAAAACTGAAATAGAAAATTGGAAATGGGACAAATGCAACATTGTCCTAGTGAGCTCTCACAGAGGTTCACCCAGTTTGGTCCTCAGTTGTTTTTTTTATCAATTAACTGAACAGATTTCAGCTGTACTCAACTGCTTTCTGCCAGCTGGAGGCAGGATGTGGTGCTCATCTGCTCTGTTCTTTGATTCATAAATAGGTGAATAGCTACAAAAAAATTAAACTCACAGCTCTGGAGCTGAGGAATTTCACCCAGGACCAGTAACTGGATGCTAGGAAGGTAACACCTCAGGATTTAAAAATTAATTAGATATAGGTATTTATTAACATTTTTTTGAGAACAGATGTAGGTTATTTCATAAAACAATGGTCAGATACATTTATATGTGAGCAAAGGCCTACCTACAGGTCCTGCTTTCCTACAGTGATAGTTTGTGGTGGCACAAACGGGAACTGTGAACTTGGTGCTGGCACACAGAGGAGAAAGACTGAATGGAAAAGATCAAATCCAAGCTGTTTAAACCAAGGACTAAGAAAATTACTGTTATAAAGAGACAGTGTCACTGAGCACTTAAACATCACTTTCCAAAAGAAACTGCAGGTATCAAAGTGCAGCCCTCATGGTCAGCAGACCCTGCTAACCCTTTCCTACCTTTTAGCTCAGTGCCGGGTTAAAGATGCAATGGAGCTGGAAGGGGAACAGCTGGAGCATGTAGCCAAAAATAGAAAATGTCTACAAGCTGTTAAGGATGAGGTGGTGGCACACAGCTACATGCCTTCAGCCAGTGCAGCTGGGATGTGCTTTTGGAAGTGTGGGTAGAGGACAGGCTGCTCTCAGTGCTTGCCTTGCGCTGCACTGACCTGCAGTCTGCAGCATGATGGTTTCCTCATGGAGGAGGAATCTAGAGGCGGGAACCTATGAGAAAGTACAAATCTGTGTGGGTGAGGGAAGAAGTGCAGGTTTCAACTTCTCTCTGCCACAAAAGACCTGGAACAATCTTGCCCAGATGAAGAGGTCATTCTCACCACCCCAGAGATTCAGAAACAGAGACCAAGCTAAAACTTGTCACTGCTGATATATGTCTCCCTCCTGCACTTCCCACAGTGGCTGCCCAGACTGCGTGCACTCATCCTGGAGGTGACCATATCTTTCCTTGTGCTCCTGCTCCAAACCTCTGCTTCAGCCTTTGCAAACTAGACTGCTGTTTAGCTTGGTGGGTTGTCATGAAGCTATATTCATCAGTTTACCAAAACACCTTCCGATTCTGAGCAGGCAGGTGGTAAAATGATGCTCACCAAAAAAACTCCACCCAACCCACCAAAAACTACCAAAACCAAACAAAGCAAAAAAAACATAGGAAAGCCTGGAGAAACCGCTGCATTCACAGCAGCTCATCACTCTAAACCAGAAGCTTTCACTTAAACCGTGCCTGCTGAGAGCTTCTGAGTCTTACTCTCGGCGCAGCACAGGCTTTACCTTTGGTGATAAATAAACAGGTTTCAGGGGAGTGGAGAATGCCTCAGCATCTGTTGTCTGTAGCCATGAATTAACTTCTCAATGGTGCTGTTGATAAGCTTGGCACATTGTCATACTAGGAACAAAGCAATGGCTATTGGCAACAGGGTGTGTGCTCATTTATCCTGGATTTTCTCAGCTGTAAATGGACATCTGCTCATTCAGCCTAGGAGACTGATATCCCCATTACTCTCCTCTGTGTCACTGAATGCAGGAAATGGACACATTTTCAGTTTGCTTGGACTGCCTGGCCACCAAGGCTCAAGCTGCCATTTGCTATGGAGGTATCAATTTTCAGGGACTGTTTTTGTGCTAAACCAGTATAAGGACAAGGCAAAGGACAGTCTTCTCTTCAAATTCCAATGGAAAAGACAAACAGCAATTCAGAGAAAGCTGAGAAAATAAAGATGCACTTTATTTTTAGCTGCTGGTGAAGCATTACCACACCTAACTCCCTGTAGGGCTGTAAGCCTATCAGACAAGATTTGCAGTGGTATCTAGACCTCTAAAGATAAAGAGGTGTCAAGGGAGAGCTAGTATAGCATTCAAATGAGTTTCCCCTTAACCTTCTGTGAGATTTAATGTCTTACCTGGATGGATTTTTTTTTTTTTTTTCAAATTATCCAGACGTCTTTAAGGCACTTAAAGACTTCAGAGTCCTGCAGGAAGGCTCCATTTTAAAACCAGTAGCTGTGTCCAGGCCCTGTGCACAGCAGCATGTGGCTTCTTTCAAGAGTGTTGATACCCCTGGGACATATTTCTGTGGATTCCTGTTTGTAGCTGGCAGCTAACTTAGGGCTTTGAAAGTGCCCCCCGTAGGCATCTGTGTACTGGATATATGTAAAATCTCATCCTGGTGCCCTGCATTGTAGCTGAACTAGCCATATAGTCTGAGTATTGTCCTCCATCCCAGCCAAAAATGTCTCCCACGTTATCTTTATTGATTATGGCAGGAGCTAAGGGTAGTATACATCACACCTAAATTCAGCCAGCTAAAAGCTAAATAACCTTTTAATGTTTGTCTAACTTTCCTCTGAAGTGAGAGGAAAAAATATATTCAAAAAAGCAATTCATCCCTGATATAATACTTCACTGTTAAGATGGCCTGGGTGTCCCATCAGAGATAGTTGTCTCCCACAAGTAAGGAGAAGGCAAGATGTTGACCTCAGACAGTGAGTCAGGCTTTTCAGAAGATCTTGATTTTCTTTTATTCGAGCATTAGATTCTGTCAGAAAAAGAGACACACACACAGACTCTGAGCCTGAAGAAAGGTTGGTGTACCCGCAAACTCGTCTGCATTCTTTTTCGTCTGTTTTTCAATTTTTAGTAGTTAATTTAATAAAAGATACTTTTTCACCGTGGTCATGTCTATACACCGTCCTGTCTATACTATGAACTTGGAGTAGATAGCTGGCTAAGTAAACAAGAGCTCATACAGAACTAGTCAAATCACAATTAGCTTCATGTTACAAGACAGGAGCTGCACCTGTGGTGGGGTTGATCTTGCCCAGCAACCAGATGCCCACCCAGCTGCTCCATCACCCGCCCTCCTCAGGAGGACGGGGGAGAAAATAGGATGGAAAAGCTCATGGGCAAAGATAAAGACAGGGACATCTCTTACCAGTTACTATCATGGGCAAATCACACTCAACTTGGGGAAAATTAATAAATGTAATTAACTGACATGAAAATAGATTCAAGTAGTGAGGAAAAAAGGCAAACATTAAAATGACATCTTCCTACCACCCCCTTTACTCCCAGTCCCAGCTGCCCCCTTGGCTCCCCTCTTCCCCCAGGGGCTGCCGCTGTGTGCCAGCCCGTGTGAGCCCCTCAGCCCCGCTCCCGCCTCCTGCCCCGTCTCCCTGCGCCAGCGCGGGCCCTGCCCCGGGCTGCAGCCCTTCAGGGACCCCCTGCTCCCGCCGGGGCTCGCCAGGGCCGCAGCTCCTGCAGGAAAGAGCCCCCAGCTGCGGCCTGGGGCCCTCCCCGGGCTGCGGGCTGGGGCTCTGCCCCGGCGGGGGCTCGCCAGGGCTGCAGGGGAGCCCTGCTCCGGGCCTGCGGCACCTCCTGCCCTCCTCCTGCTGCGGCCTGGGGCTGCCTCTGCTGCTGCTCCCCCCTCGGCTGCCTCCTCCTCTGCCTGGGCCGCCTCTGGCCCTTGCCCAAACCTGTTTCCCCCTCCCCGGCGCCCCCGGCTTGGCTGAGGGGCAAAGCTGAGCCCTGCGGGGGCTGCTGGGGCTCCCCCTGCCAAGAAGAGGCTGCCCCCAGCCCCACTGACACCCCATACAGTGACACAGACCACTTAAGGCATTGCTCACACCTGTGGGGAGACAGGACCAGACTCCCACTCCTTGGGGCACCTGCCCCCAAACCAGCCATGGCGATGCGGTAGGAAAGGGGAGCAGCTCACCGAGGCAGAGCTCTCTCCACATGCATTGATGCCTGTCATGTCTGCACAGTCCTTCACTCCAGCCTGGAGCTCCTCTCTTTGCAGGCGACAAACAGTTCAAGCTGTCTCAGTGGTTGAAATGGCACCCCTCCCTGTAGGGGTACCAGTAGCGATTTTGTTCCCCTCTTGTCTTGGTAACTCAACACAGAAGTCCCCAAAATCCATGGGTAATGGTGGATATTCCTTCCTTTTTGCGCCTTGGAAAGGGCCACAGGCAAACATAGTGGGTGGTACAGGCAGTGTTTTGAAAAATGGTTGAAAGAGAGGTTGAAGGCTGTTGTCCGCACAGACAGGATGTCACTGAAGGCTGTGTTACCCCCGGAGCTCCCAAGTCAGCTCATGCAGTCGCATGATCAGTGGAAGGTCCTTCACCTCCCTGCACCTTCCTTTGGGTTGGCCCCGACCTAACTCCTGTTTGTGAAGAAAGCAATTTACATGAATGCCTGATATTACTCAGGCTTCCCAGGGTACATCCTACCTGAAGTCATTACCTTCTGTCTGAGTCTTCCTAATCACTGTTCCACAGCAATCAATTAGGAGGTGACTAACAAGCAATTAGGCCTTCAGGAGAGTGGATAAGCACTCCAGACACTAAGATCTGGCTTTGTGTAAGTATGCTTTGCAATCAAGAATGAAATCAAAGCACAACAAAATGTTCCAAAACCTGAATTAGTCCTCAAATAGAGCAGTGCAAGATAGATGAGTGTGGCCTTTTGCTGGCACATAGGAAGGTGTCATCTCTGCCCAGAGACTCTTCCCCGGGGACCTCAGGAATCTACTGAAAGAGAAAAGTTGCTTATGGAACGTCAAAAGTGGTTTGAAAACCAGGAGATTCTTAGGCCATAGCAACAGCAAGAGGGAAGCAACTTAACCTGGGTCCAGCACAGCTGAGGAGAGGAGTTAAAACCATAGCAGCTGGCCAGCCTCCACTGCTATTTTAAAGGTGATTGCAGGTGCATCTATCTAAACAAGCTTCATTTGGTACATCCCTGAGGCCAAGTAGAACTTTTTTGTTTTTTGCTGGGCTGTGGCAGGTCAATCCATCCATCAGCCTGTTGTCTGTATGATGGAAGTGAAAGTCACATTCCTTCTTCTCAGAGACAGGCAAATGAGTTTGGTTGGGTATGTTATTTGGCAAAAAACCAACCCAAACAAAAACCAAACAAAAACCACCAGGACTGAGGTGAAGGAAACTAATTGCAAACTTAACCTAAATTCTGCCAACTAGCATTAATTGTACAAACCTATGAAAATTAAACTGTTGATGCTTCTGGTCCTGCTGAGTTTTCGTAGATAGCATTTGATATTTTGCATTCAGCAGTGGCATTTCAAGACACTACCTTTATCTGGAGGGAAAAAACAAACAAAAAAACCCACAAACAAAAATGAATCTAGGCAATCTTTTAAATGATTATTATTATGTTGGCTTGATGAGCAAATTAAAGATGGAATCACTTGCATATTGTTATAATTTTCATTTTTCCCCTCTCAGTTTTTTTTAAGGGTAGTGTGTACCTTCTGGACACCAGAAAAGGGAATATGCTTTGGGCAAAGCTCCCAGCTGCCTCAGTCCTTTGTGTGGGCTGTGCTTTGAGTGGGACAAGTGGCCTCTGTGGGAATCTGGGTAAATACCAAACAATCTGACCCTTATTTCACTGCACTCCACAGTAAAAGGTCAGGCCCAGGAGAAGTGAGAACCCTAGGAATGAGAAGTTTCATCAGCTCTTTGCCGGAGACAGCTCACTAAATATCTTTTTGGGGATGTGTCCTTTAGTGACCTCCTGAGGTTGTCAGGGCTTTGGAAGCAGCTGTCCCTACAGTGATCCTTGTTCTCTCACAGGGCTCTCCTCTTAAATTAACAGATGGGGACACAGAATGAAGCTGGGAAGTTCAGCCATTTGTAAATTGTGAGTTTGGTTTTGTTTCATTTTCTTTTCTTCTATTTTGTTATTTTAGTGGATGGCCCAGAACCCTGGTCCTTCTGGCAGCAAATCATCTACCGAAAGCAAATAGCCTGGGAAAGCTAGATGCAAAGCAAGTGTCAAGGAGGTTTAAGGCAATGTGTCAGCCAGATGAATAGAGAGTTTGTTTCAAGCATGAGAAACGTTCTGGCACAGAGAAGGTCCCAGGTGAAAAAGAGAGAAAGAAAGGCTGTGAGAAGAAGAAATTATTTTTTCCAAACTCTCTAAAGAGATAAAACAGGGACTATACTGGATTTGATATTAAAATGAAATGAAAATTATTTCTACAAGCAATGTATTTGGAAAGTACAGGTAGTGCTGGATTCCCTTTAATAACAGTTTGTTCTAGCCAATGGTAATATTAATAGACTAAAACCTTGTGTTTGTACCAAAAAAATTCATAATAACCAGGCTTGGAACTTTCATCTTGACTTATTATTAGAGGAAGAGATTTGGCAAAACCTCCACAGAAAATTGCAAAAGGATGCTGTGAATGAAGAATCTCCGTCTGGAGGGTTCAAAAGACCCAGAGCCATGTCAACAGGGCTTTACAGAGGGATATTCTTTTTAATTACTCATTGAAGAAAAGCGAGATCTGAAGTCCAAGAAGACTTTAAATTCAATAGGAGAATTAATGGGTACCAGAGACTTCATCCCCAGATTTCACTGCGGAAGAACCAGGGTCTTAGCCTCCACAAATCAGAAAGCAGTACAAGTTCATGGGTTTTGTATCTCAGTGGATGTGGCTGAAATGAGGGTGGTTTTCCTCATACAGGATAGGTAACAAACCTGCAATGTGGGTGCAAGGTTAACAACTGCAGTGGTTAACTTCCAGTCTCAAAACATCTTGCATTTCCTGAAGCCTCATTCCTAGAAATATTTTTTCTCTTTTCTTTTTGTAATAAAAGGGATGTTCTGAGTAATAGACAGGTGTGTATATTTCTAAGATCAGGAAATGAAGTAAGATCTCAATATTATTTTCCCTTCAGTTTTGAAATACCTTGCTGCTTAAAGCAGTCTTGTACTTCCCCACTTCTGTCACCTGACTCCTGGATGCCAGGCAAGGGGACAAGAAAGGGATGAGGCATTACACAGGTTGTCTACAGAGCACTAAAACAGGAGTAGGCTACTCCAGTGCTTGCCCTACTTCTACTCCTCACTTCTCTCCTCCAAGGCAAAGTATCAAGCATCACTTAGTCCTGCTCCTGCCTGCCCTCTTCTCTAAACCAAAGTCCCTTTGAGAGCAGAGGGTTGGAGAGGTTTAATCTTCTTCCCTCCCCGCAGCTAACAGGGTGCTCTGATAGCCAGACACTCTTCTCATTGGAAAAGGCACTTAGCTTTGCCCTGTGTCTCTTCTACCCACCTAGAACATGAAAGCAGTGGACTCCAGCATGAGCAGTGATTGTATTGGTATTATTATTATCAGTATTTTCCTGTCAGACTATCAGACAGATGTCTTTTTTCTCCATCACTTTTTGGTCCTAAAACACATGGGCCACTTGAACTAGAAGAATGAAAATGATTGCTAAAACGAGGAAAAGTAAACCAAAAATCAAGAGGTCATTGTTAGTTTCGATTCAGCTTTGTGCTGTTACAGTCATGCTCCTTTTTATTTGTTCAGGAGTACAGGACAAAACTTATTTGCCCAAATGTGAACTGTGGCATTAAGATATTACTGATCATTATGGGTTAGTGAAGTGAAGGTATACTACTTTCTGTTGCTGATGACAAGCAAAGAATAGCTAGGCACTTCTAATTGCATTAAGCCACTGGGTTATCAACCTTAAAGTGGGTCCGCTGGAGGCAGCCTTTAATACAAGTTTGGAGACTTACTAGAAATTGCACATCTGTAGCAAGAGTCATGTAAATGTAAATCTTACTTGGCTTTCAGCTTCTCCTACATATTTCACACAGCGTTGATAGTAAACACCAGTTAAGAGATCAGCAGTTTGTATGAACACTCAATTTTCTTTGCCTATCTGAGGTTAGAATGATCTTGCTGCCAGTCTGGATGGTGTCTGGCTTTGTGGCTTATTTTTAGACTAAAAATTAATAGTTTAAAATTGAGTCTGATAGCAAAAATGTTGAATAGTGAACGCTTCCACTGAGCGTACTTGCTTGAACTGGTGTTGAGCACTTCAAATATACTGGACCACGACTTCCTGAGCATCAAACTTCACCGAGTCCATACATTTCCCAGCTCCCATGGGAAAGAAAGGAAACAAAAAGCCCCAGATTCATTTTGGCTAACAGCAGGCACCAGCCAGAGGTGCCCACATCAGGGAGCTGTCAGTCTAAATCTCCCATGTAGTCTGGAAAGAAAGGTGGGTATCTCCAAGAAGCAGCGTTTCCTATTTACCTTTCACACGATGCACTCTGTCACTCTCCTTGAGGGGAAATAGGGCCATCTCAAGTCCCGTCTTACATTAAATCACTCAGTTAAGTGCCCACTAGCTGTAATGAACTGGACCAAGGAAAGTGGAGCTTGCTGGACACAGTGAGAAACACTCAAAGGCCACGGCTACTTTCCTAATAAACAGAATGAGGGAATGTCAATGGGTACCAGACCCAGACTTTATGTATCGATGTATTCTTCAGACCAGCACAGTTTTGGTCTGGGACGTGTAGCACTTCCCCTAGGACCTAGCAGAGGGCAAAACCTGCTCTCAGTAACCACTCTGTACATAGCAATCCTTTAGAGAGCAAGAAGAGTTAACAATATGGACGTGTGCTGTTCTGTGCCAGTCATCCAGAGTACCAAAGGATGATTTTGGACACAGGTAGTTTACTGAGGTAGATGTAGCTGGGGCTTGGATTAGCCCTAGCTACCTCCAGATATCGCTTAACCAATGTCAGATGCAGATATTTTCAAGCTGTTCTTTTGTTAAAATATCACTGCCCATAAATCATTACTATAACAGCATCTCATTTGAAAAACATGGGCAGCACTTTGAGATATTTCCATTGCCATGTCACCAGGTTATGATCTGCTTGTGATTTAAATGTTCTGATTGTTTTTATTCAAACAAAACAATTTTCATCTCTCTTTGTGACCTCGGTGACATAAACATGTCAGAGATGAGGAAGGGATACAGTTTGAAAGACCTGCTTGCATGGCCACAGGAAATGGCTCTCAACCAGACAAACGTGACTGAGAGGATCGTTTGCTTTTAATCAAGTGGAAGCCTTCACTGGAAAACAGATTTTGATGCTTAATGAAATGTCTGAAATAGAAAGGAAAGTAATAAGTAGAGCCTTGGGCTATTCTTCAGGGAATAGTATCACCAATCCATCATCATCGAAGGAATAGCAGGTGTCCCGAGGACCTCTGACATTATCACAAAATGGAAAATGTAAACTAACAATGAAATCAGGTTAATTTTTTCTTTTTCTTTTTTTTTTTTGGTATGTGTATGTTCACTGTGTACAATGAACACATTTAGAGAAAGCAATCTTATTTTCCCAAATACTATAAAAATACAGATTAAATTCTACCATGTCTGTGCCATATACAAGTCAATGTATGAAGTCAAAATCAGTATTGCCAATGAGATCAGTGGGAGCATTCTAGACTTTTAAGAACACTAAGAAAGGTCATTGGTGAAAGGTTTTTTTTTTAAATTACTTCTGATGCCACAGTGTTTGTGATCTACAGTTTAGACATGCAAGATCAAATTCCAAGACTATTCAAACACTTATATCAGGTAAATCTTTAACTCTGAAAATTGTATCATAATTAATAATCACTTGAAACATACTTATCCAAAATTACAGGTTGTTTTGAATTTTTACTTTACCCAATTATCCCATGTAAAATAAGGATGAAAGTTAGCAACTTCCTGCTCTGTTACTCAGATATCTAGATCTTATCTCTTCCCTTACATCACACCTCTTCTCTGTCTCATTCAGATCACTGGGTTTGTTTGTGCTTACTCTCAGGATTATTCAGTAATGTTCACTGGAGTAATCTTTTAAAAAAAAAATCCCAAACATAGAAAGTCTCCTCTAATTTCTGAAACTACACAAGTTTCTCTAACATTACAAAAGAAGAAAAGCCAAAATTGAAATTAGTGTTTTGATATTGAGAAATTCAGCCAGTTTTGTTGCTTTTCCATGTATTTCCCCCCCATATTGTCAGTTGAACTTTTCAGGCTATTACAATTAAAACTTCATTATTACTGTTTTAATATGAGTAATATTTTTGTAGCCGTAACTGTCTACAGTTCTGCAAAAGGTTTTATTTGTCTTAGAAGTTGTTTATTTTTTCCAAGAGTATCAGTTTAAATAACAAAAGATACTTTGTGTAAACCGTGCTTTTTTGTTGTTTTTGTAATGAACTATCTTGTCAGTAGCCCAAATATCAAAGAATCGCAAGCAGACCTCATTTCATATGTAAATTAATTTGTCTGATCTTCATTTATTTCAAGTCATTTTGTAATAAAAATCTTGGGAAGAACTGAAGCAGAATCTTAATATCTCATCTCTAGGCTTCACATAGCTTTTAATTTATGCCTTTCAAGCAGCCTACAGACTAAGCAAAGTATAACCATGTGTTTTCTTTGCATTTTGAGTTGTATGATATTCTTACTACTCCAGTAGACTTGCCTGTATTTTACCTAACAATTGTTACTACAGAAACATAAGTAATAAAACACAGAACAAGTTTTGGGGAATTAGGAGCAGAACTAAGTTCCGCCCCCCCCCCCCCCCCCCCCCCCCAGCTGTGTCCTGTAATCACAATACCACATTTATGTCCCCATTTATATGATTCTTCTAGACCCAGAGGCCCTTCTTTGGAAGGATGGGGAGAATGCCCTTACTTGGCAAGGCTAATAGGCCAGGAACTTCCAAACTTTGAAGGTGGAGGAGAAAACGTAAGCTGAACCTCCCTGGTTCTGTGCCGAATCCTCTAATCATCTGACTTCTACAAAAAGGGAGCCAAAGAGGACCACGACGGGCACCACTGTTGGCTCATTAGGGAACAAAACCCAAGAAACATGCTCTTCTGAGAGTCCCAGTTGGGTTGAGGCACTTAAAGATTAGAAAGGTGTCCACAGATTTCAGGAACCTGCAGGCTTTGGTTCATGGATTTATGGGCTTCACAATCTTAATTACACCACTATTGTACTATCTTATAAAACACACTTGGAAATTTCTGAAGATCCCAGGGAATATAACAGTTTCTGTGCCTGGGCTCCCCTACTTTTAGACAGGAAATTCCCTCTTTTTTACCTTTTATCGATCAGTTTGTCTGATTCAACTGAGTGACTTCCTGTTGCCTCAAGGGCATGTATGCTAAACCTGGCACAGCACTGGTCTTCAGTGGCTCCTGAGGAAAGGAAAAGCTCTTTCACTTTCCCAGCAACATGGTGTTGGATTTATGCTGTGACGAGGCAGCATCAGCTCAGTTCATGCCCAAGAACTGCGTACACTTCTTGGTGATACGTGTTTAAGACATGCCCCATCTGGTTTGGCAGTATTTTCCATGCAGTTTATATTGTACATATGTACAGGGATATAGACCTCAAAAGACAACCTCTAAATGTACAAAGAAGTGTTTGAGGCCTGAACTTCTTCTTGGACTCAGTTCAGGACTTCCTGGCTTCCGTAGCTACAACTCTGCAAGGGTTCAGATTAAATGACTGAATGACTTTTTCTGCATTTCAGTACTAAATGGAAAGAACATCCTAGGATAAGAACACAGTCATAGAAAACCTGAGATTAGCAAGGACTCCTGGAAATGTGTAGTTCCCCACCCCCCCCGCTAAAGGATGGGTAGCTTCAAATTTGGGTGAGGCAGCTCAGAGCCTAATCTAGGGTTCGGTCAACACCTGATCATCCCCACGGATGGAGCTTCCACCACCTCTGTGGACCCTTCTTCCAGTGCTTATCTACTTTCATGACGATTACTTTTTATTTCATGTTCTCATGTTCTGAGAGAACATAACCTAACTGAATGACAAAGACATCACAATAGTCAAGAAAACAAGTGGGATTCATGAGGAGAGGCTGATTAGAGATATCAGGTAAATGGGGTGCAGAGAGAAGGCTTGAAAAGTGCTGCTTGCCAAGGGAAGCAGTCATTCGTATCAGCACTCTGGGATCCTGAAAGAACTGTCAATTGAAGGATGGGAGCAGTGGAGGACTCGGGGAATGATCCTGCCCATCAGTAGCTCCTGAGCCAAGTCTTTTCAGATTAAAAATCTGATCACAATGTAAGCCTTGCAAGGCTTTCCTGCTCCTCACTCTCACAATAATAATCCAATTATCAGAATCTTAATTACCAAAACAAACTACAGGGAAAAAAAAATCCAGCATTCCATTTTTAGCTGCAGCCAGCTGCAGCTGGGCATGAGTATAATAGTAATGATTAGTTGTCCATGGAAATTACAATGATGTTTGTGAATAAACTTTCCCAAGTTTACACTGGGAGATTACTAAAAACAATATGGACACTTGCTTAGCAGGGCCAAGCATTTAGAGGTTCCCTACAGGTGGCTTCCCCGACTCTCAGCCATGTTTTTAAAAAGCAATAATTTTATTGTTCCTCATCACCTGTCTGCTAACACTGTGGGCTCACATGAGCTCTTCAGAAATAGCCAAATTATCTTCACTTTTCTACTTATTCTCTTTATGGTACATGGATTTCATTTGGGATTTCAGAGAGAGCATTTCCAACAGACATCCAAACACAGCTGAAATGTTATTGAAATCTTTCCCTCCTGCAATACAGGGAATAACTACCAGCCCAGCACGTCGTCGATGTCATTTAGATTGCTAGTGAGACACTTCAAACTGCTAGGTCTGTGGAGAAGCTCACATTAATCTGTAATGCAGAGGACTTCAGGGAGACTATTTTAATGTGGCACGTCCAATTAATTAACAACAGAATGAACTTAACAATTCACATTACACCAGGACAATTGAGTGCATGAGATCATGCCTCTGAAGTGATATAAAAGCATAGCTCAGATGTACGGAGTGACAGCAGAAATGCAGAGACATCACCACAAACCTCTACAGGTGAAAGTTGCATCAGTACAGCTGCTAATATGGATTCACACCTGGATCATTAAAGTAATCCCAAAGGCTGTCTGAGTACATATTTCAGCAGTGGAATTGCTTACTTTAGACTGTCTTATGACTGGGTCTAAAAGGCATAAGCTGTTTGCCAGAGCTATGTTTGGAATAACTCTTGCACTAAAGCTATCCCAAAATAAAAATCTCCATCATGATACAAACAAAACTCTGCATCACACCACTTTAGTCCTTTTTAAACACTGCTGTCAGGCAATCAGCACACTTTCTTTCACTTCTGTCAAGGTACAGCTGCTTGGGAACTCGGTCTCACTCTCTCAGCCACACTTATACCTCCAAGAAACTCCTCCAGGAAGTTTTGACCAGCTGCTGAGCAAAGTGATGTAAAAGAGGTTTGTCAAAATGAAGGATTGCTTATTTACTCACACAGATGCCAGAGGAGAGAATTAGCCCAAGAGGAAAGCTTCATCAAATCTAACTAAAGTTCACAATCTCCACACGAAATCAGGATGCTCCCGTTTAACTCGAGCAGCCAGGCTCATTGTCCAGAGCTTCCTGGTCTTCCTCTGCCTCTCTTGGTCTCACTCCTGCAACATCTTCCTCAAACAGTTCTTTTTCTGCCTCACTTAGTCCCCTACACCAGCTCCTGCTTCCCCCCAAACTGCCTATAGAAATGGTTTGCAAGAGTTCACTTATTTTTCGATCGTAGACGCCAACACTGGAAAAAAAACATGCCTGTGCACTTGGCTGCAGCCAGATAAATAGGCACTTCCCCTAAGCCTCTGTTCTTTCAAGGTCTTCTGATATTTTCTTTGAAGATATTTTATCTCTGCCTTTGTTTCATTTCTGACTGCTCTTACCAACAGCCCTTTGTCTTTAGTTCCTTGCAGCAATATAAACAATACTAAGTAGGTAAATTGAAGGATGTACACAATAGTTAAAAATCAAACAGACCCCTCCATCATCTATGAACTCCTTTACATGGTACGATTTCAAAAGCTAGCTTTGGGTTGCAATAATTATGGCACTTTGAAAACAAAGTAATTATTTCCGATTAAATCACTTTTATTGTGCAATTAGAGTGCCATATGGAAGAGGTTTTGTCTTGAAAACAGCTAGAAGTCATCTGAAGGACTGTAAAGAGACTGGTCCATTTCCCCTATGGAGGCAGGAGGAAAGTTCCTTGGGAGTAAGCCTAACTCATCTGCTCACTGAGTTTTATGGCCTTGGGTAGCAGTTCACCTGTGAGGAATTAAAATCTGGTTCAAATACATTAGCACTCACTTTAAGTTCCTCTGACAGAGAAGTCATAACTCCTCATTCCAATGTTTCCAACTTTCAGACTGCTTTAAGACATTAATGTCAGGAAACGACCTGACATACACTTCTGACTGGTAAAAGGTGAGTAGGAGTCTGACATTTTTATTTTTTTTTTTTTATTCTGCAGCTCGAGAGGTTAAGAATAGAAATGCTGAAAAAAAGAGGAGCTGGTATGTACAAAATTACTAAACTTTCCCATCCATTTCTAAGAAGAATGGGAAAAAACACCACCAGTGTTGCCACAAAGAAGTAAGAGTGAAAGCAAGAGAAATAACGGAAAAGCACCCCCTCCCCTCTCCCAGATTAGCTAATTTCAACGCTAACTGTTGCCAGGCTTTGTGCTCTGCCGCAGATGTTGACTGTGCAGGAGGATTAGAACAGCAAGCTCTGGTGCGGCTGTTCTGAGGGATGGCTGTGAACGTTGGGGGCTTGTCCGTGATGGGAAGGAGCTATCTCAACATCAAAGCAGCTGTGTCCTGCCATGCAGCTGTTTTAGTCCAATTAGTCTGCTGTTCCTTGCATTTCCTAGGTAAATATCTAAGGTTCTTCTAGATTTATTTTTATCCTGCAGGGTCTTAACTGAAGAGACCGTTAAAACTAATGACCTAAAGTCTGGACTACAGCTGCTTCTATATCTTATTAGATGTGCAATGGCAGAAATTCCCTGCTCTTTGGCAGACATTTGGGGGGAACCTTGCTGACTATGCCAGTGTACAGCTTACAGATTGTATAGTGCAAATGCAATTTGTTTGTATGTACCTACATACATTGAGCATGTGGCATTAGAGAACACAAGCTGGAAGTACAGCTTCATCAAAAGCAAACCCCAAAATCTGTGATCAATTTTTATCTCTTCTCCAGTGCTATAAGCTGTTTGTAACTGGTTTTTGACATTTTCCAGCCTTGCTCTACAAAAGCCAACAAGTTATATTGCATGCTTCCAATTCATTATTAGAGACAATTTTTTTTTTCCTCCATTTCATACATGTTCATTGTCACAGCACTCTCCAAACTATCAAGCCACAACAAGGTCTTTTACCACCACATACTAGCATACCCTTCATGCCAGTCCCTCTGCTGTCTTCTCCTAGTCTCACCTCATCCAGGGCCCACTCTCTCTTCTCTTGCTTCTTCCTCCTCTCTTCCTTGGCTACCCAACCCCTTAACAGAACCAGCCACAGCTGCAGTTTATCTACATCAGCCAACACCCCCCACACCCCTGAGGCCAGCCCACAGCTGTATATTATCAGTTAATTAACCCAGATTCATCCCTCTACAGTTCATCTTTCAAGGTTTATCAGGAAGAGATTCTAAAATTCCATGCTTCACTAATACAGTTGTCTCCTCAGTAAAGCATCTTAGGGGACTGGAGCATCTCCCTGATGAGGAAAGGCTGAAAGAGCTGGGCCTGTTTAGCCTGGAGAAGAGAGGGGATCTTACCAATGTCTACAAATACCTTAAGGGTGTATGCCAAGAGGATGGGGCCAGGCTCTTCTCAGTGGTGCCCAGTGACAGGACAAGGGGCAACAGGCACAAAATGCAACACATGAAGTTCCTTCTGAATACAAGGAAAAAATGCTTTACTTTAAGAATGATGGAGCACTGGAACGGGCTGCCTAGAGAGGCTGTGGAGTCTCCTTCTCTTGCAATAAACTGGCTGGATGTTACTCTGTGCAACCTGCTCTAGGTGAACCTGCTTTTGCAGTGGGGTTGGAGTAGATGATATCCAGAGGTCCCTTCCAAGCCTGACCATTCTGTGATTCTGTGATCTTTTTATGGCATACTTTACAGTTCTTAACAAGTCTTTGTGGGTTTTTTTTCCCTGTGTCTCAAACTTTAACAAAGAGGGACCAAACTTGGTCATGCTCTACAAAAAATTTCATCAAGGGAAGACCAAATGAAACCTTTGGATTTTTTTTAAAAAAAGTGTTTAGCTTTGGCATAATTGTGTTCCCACTGATTAGACCGAGTTTTTTTAATCCCTCATTTACTTTTTCCTGATGCTAAAATTGTGAAAGAATTGTGTCTTAAAGATTATTCCAAGTGCTAACTAAAAAATTTACACCAGAACTACCTAGTAGAAGGAAAATTGGACTACCAAGGAAATATTTTTTTGTAGTGTCTGATTTCTGCAGAACATTGTGGCTTTTTACTGAAAATAGGGCACAAGTCAAAATATTTCCCTTGGTTCTAAAAAGCTGCTGTAGTGACTCATGATGAATATAGTTTAAGTGTACTGCTCTCCTTTCTGGACAAGTTTATCTGTCAGCGTTCCAGTTTCTATAGTCAAGTACATGCTTCAAATGTCACACAATGGATCTGAAGATGAGGAATAGGGCTATAGTATGGAGGCAAGCATGGGGCTGGAACGCATAGAACTGAGAAGGAAGGGAGAGGATAGGATCAAAGAGTTTCTAGGGCAAGCATGGTCTTCTTCCCCAACGACTGTCCGTGTTCCTATAAAATCCCTACCCTAATTGGAGTTCAGTAGACTATTTGTCCATGTGGTGAAAGGAGAGGGAAAAGAAAGAACATAAAATCATTACAAGACAGGGACTTCCAGAGCTGAGCATGACAGACTAGGTAGGACTATCATAACAGCCTGAAAAGGTCTCATCTCCATGTTGAATTTGTCAGACAACTCATCCATGGTGCCTAAAATGAGTTTAGGTAGTGGCTGTAGGCAGCTAAACTGAACCCTACAAACTGCTCAGCTCAGTATGTCTGCAACAGCTATTGACAGCACAACTGTCTGACAGGGATGCCTGGGGCCAGCTGAGTCGTGCAAGGGATTCCCACCTGGCCTCCAGCACTTCCGAGATGTGCACATGGTCTTCAGCCAGCTCCCCGTAGACATTTCAGATATGTTTGTGTGTGGCAAATAACCTATGGCCTGTGCTTAGGCAGATTTATAAAGCCCATGGTGCATATCAGCTCTAATGGAGCTTGGACAACCATCACATGGGCACACAGATAAGGTTTAGGTGTCAACCCTCAATCAACTGCCACCCTGAGTAGGTGAGTGTCAGAGCCCTGCCCTGAGAGCACTAATAGGCATTAATGTCACTGGCCAGTCTCATTTGGGGCCTCTGCCTGCATACTCTTCCCATGGGACCAGGATCCCCATTTCAGCTCAGCCCTGGACCTTCAGTCCCTGCTTACGCTTTGCTGTAGGAGCACCAGTCTCTAGCCTGTCTCTGGGCCTGACTCCTGAATGGACCTTCAGCCTGCACTGTAGGTAGCTTCCCTCCTGAATAGACTGGACCCCTCAAATGTATGCTGAACTTGTCCCTAGCCCTGTCTTTAGTGCTTTCTACAGGATGGACTCAAGAGCCCAGTCTTATTGTAGCCTGATGTCCAGTCCTGTCCCTCGCTCCATCCCCTTCTGCTCATGACTGAAAGCCCTGCAAGGGCCGTGGCTCTGGTTCATCATTTGCCACTTCTGGGACTGCCAGTGGACCCTGTTGCTAGCACCCAACTCTGTCTACCACGTCAAGATGCTGCAGGACTCTGCCCTATTAGTGATGGCACTGCTTGTACAAGGATCACCCTCGAGTCCAGTCTCTCTCTCCCTTAGGGATCAGCCAGCCATCACCACTCCCTGACAGCAGACCATGTTTGATTGGTGTTGCAGGTGCTATTCAGCTCATGGACCTACAGCAGATGCAGAATCTATATAATGTACAGCATAATATTATATATATATAATGTAATATAAATATGATAAATATTTATAAGCTGGAGTACGCAGTGGGACCACAGACCAGTGAAGATATATTCCTCCTATAAAGTCACATAAAGGAGGTGTAAATAGTGAGAAGCTTTGTAAGTGTTCTCCAAAAACCTGCATTGTGAAAGGTTGCGCTGTAGACTTTCAAAACATCAGGCAGAAGATAATCTGTCCAAGACTAAAGAAAAGCAGGAACAACATATCTGAAGGAAGAAAATGATTAAGCACCTGTGGGCCTGCATTTCTTTACAACTACTCAATGCCAACACGTGCTACTCTGCTGTTTGTATGACATGAGAGGAGAAATAACTTTTCATAACACAACAGCACGTCAAGGTTAGCTTAAGTATTCCAATATGGGAAGAAGCAAAGGCTTTAGAAGACTAACTGGCAGGAGGAGACATGGAAAGTTAATCTGTTATTAATAGACAACACAGCTGTGGGGAGTCATCATCAGTTTCCCTGACATACATGAGCCAAGATTTCCAATATCAAGAAACCACTGTCCACTGGGAAGGAAAACAAACAGCATGCATTGTTACAGCATTTGTTAAATTCTAAATTAGAAAATAACAGAGCACATGTATGGAAAATTAGGCACCACAACCTCCACACAGGGCAGGAGTCTGAGAGAATACTGAAGTATAGCACTGGTGGTTAGCACAATTATAGGGTTCCTGTCATCCTCAGTGAGGCAGAAGTTTTAAATTACACACAAGACAAAAAAGACATCTGAACCTGAACACCCTCATGGTTGCTAAAACTTTACATTTTGGAAATGCATGTTGCCTCAGCTACAGAAAGAGCTCATGGAGTGGTCCTACGGAAGTGACCTGTCCTGATCTGTTGCTTCTGGACCTACTGTGACTTACTCTAATCAGAAAAAACAAGAATTGATATAAATAATAAATAAATAATAAAGCCACAACAATGAGATAAAGATATAGTACATCTCTGATAAAATAGTTCCTTAAACTACTGACTTCTCTTTCTAGATGCTGCCAATGCATCTGAGAGCAACCTACAGTTCAAAACGTAGATTCTAATCAGATATATTCAGCTTTCATCCTTATCCTTGGCAATTATATTAGAGGTACAGTTATCCCAAGAAACCTCTGTTTTGGAGGCAAGAGAATTATAAATATAATGTTGTATACACACAAGCTGTTCTTTTCCCAGCCTTGAAACTTCTTCCACCTGCTATGCTGCATACTGAAGAGACTGTTGAAAAGCTGTAGTGTCTCTAAATTCAAGGGTCTTTTTGGTAACCCTGGCAGGGCAATAATTAAATCTATCCTGTGTATGCTAATGCTCAAGGGATTTTCTCTTTAACACAATTTTAACATCTTGGAGAATGTGTGGGTCCAGGGGATATGTTTACTTAAGCAAGGTAAAGAAACAAAGAGACGGGGTTTGTACTATATTAAACAAACAAGCAACAAAACTGAAATGGTCATGTATGGCTTGATCAAAGGTAGGTAAATACACAGGAGACAAAAATATCTGTTATTTTGTTCTGGAGATGGAAGAACAAGAGTGATTTTACAGTGGAGGAAGACAAATAGAAGGTATAGAATTCCACAGAGCAAAAATATCTGCAGATGGACCTTTAAGAAATAGATTAATGACAATGTCGGTTCGCTGGAGAGAAATATGCCCATGGTAGGCAGCGCTTCACTTTAGTCATTGAAAACTAGGCAAAACGGAGTAAGAACTCAATCTTGCATAAGCAGAGAGATGGAGGAGGTTACTGAATAACAAAACTTTCCCTTTAATCTTATCTCTGACTTGAAAACATAACAGGCAGTCAGGAATAAAGCTGTAGAACAATACAAGATAAGTTTCATTGTCTTCAGGAGGATGCGTGTGGGATTGATTTTGTATTTGGCAACTGGAAACAGAAACTCTTTTATTCAAAGAAAGGAAATAAAGAGCATGGATGATTTTTTGATTGCAGCTGAGTCAGAAAAGTCTCTAGATCTCAGTCAAAACAGACTGTTAAAGGCACTGCAATATCTGCTGCCAAAGTTGGTAAAAACCTGGAGACATATTCAGCCCATCTCTCTGCCAGTCTGAGTTTTAACCTTAGATTTATTTGTAGGACTGTGTTTCCCAGTTTAGTCATGGAGGCTGATAACAAGATTTCAGGACTTATCCCTGTGAGCTCAGGCTGCACAACATTACCAACTAAAGAAGGAGAGAAACTTTCAATAAGAAGCTGCAGAAAAAGGTTTGGATATTTTGGGCTGAGCTAGTATTTCTGCTGCTTATAATTTAATAATCATGGTATCCTTAATCCTTTACAATAGTGAAGTTTTTGATTGCTGAACTGCTCCTTGTTTTGTCCTGGTTTCTCTGTCCCTGCCCACTAGATGCCCTGATGGGGGCAGATGAGAGAGATTGTTCCAGTTGGAAGCTGTGCTGAGAGGGGCTCTGATGATGTTTCTACCGTGGCAGGTGGCACGCCAGCATGTCACCACACATCAACTGCCATCAGCAAGACACACAGAAAGAGGCAGAGTCAAGTAAAGGATGTTCCAGACCAAACAGTCCATTCATAGATACAGCTTCAAGCAGCTCTGACAGAACCCAGGAGAGAGAGTGGCAAATTTATCCTAGCTATTATGTCATGGAATATTCAGCCAAGATATCCCCTTGCTCCTGCCTTCTTTGTGCAATACTTTTTCATCCAGACATTTCCCATTATTCTTCTGTGCTCCCAGTAAGGAGACAAATTTCCTCCTCTAATTGCTCCTCTTAACGCAGAGGGGCCTCTTACCCTATTGCCAGTCTCATTTCTCCAAATAGGGAAACATCACCTTTTTTTTTCCTTAAAAGTATGAGGCAGAAGTGCAAAAAACTCACTCTGTTCTCTCTGGACACTCAATTAATCCTCATAGCCCACTTCCCAGCACTTAAGTGTAGCTTTTACCTCTAACTCTTCAAGATATGGAAGAGCTAAATAAGTTCAGATCTCATTTAGCCAAAGGGTCTCTTGAGTGTGTCTTCTGCCTTGGCAGTTGAGTTCCTAGCCACCAGCCCTCCTCAAATAAATGGGAGAATTTAACTGTGACATGGATAATGATCTTTTCTTTTTCTAATCTGCTGACTTGAAACTCTGCCTGGTGTTTTTGAGATCCCACAGCTCTGCTGAATCCACCTGTTTTCAGCCTAGATAATTCTGTACATTTTTACTGCTCATCCAACTCAAGTGATTATTATTCTGCATTAGAAATATTCATTTGCATTTCTCCCTCTTCATTGCAATGAAATCAAAGGCCTAGTATAATACAGCTCCAGCCTTCAAATTGCTGTGGGGACAGCAAACATCTCTGATGTCAAAGCATGTGTTTTAGGGAAGACACTGCAGGTATATATCATCCCTGTTGTTTTTACCAAGTTTAATGGCATAAGCCATACAAATTATACTATCTCCAGCCTATCCAGCATCCCTCTGGCTGTACTGTACTTTTAGGGGGAAAAAAACCATAAAGGTTATTCTGTTTTTCTAAGGCAGCTACTCTAACATAAATGGAAAATTTGTGTGGGAGCCCAGCAGGTTTTCCTACATCCAAAGGACTCAGAGAGTAAAGTGGTTTCAAGTAAGGTATTATCAAAATAATCTCGGTAATCCCAACTAAATGTGTGACATGAATCAAATGGATAGGTTAATGAAGCCTGCATGCCAAGGGTCAAAGTGAATGATGTTACAATATCCCCCTGCAACTTCTGGTACTACTTCCATGTGAGGCACAGTCACAAGTAGTTGGGAGAGAGTGGAGTCTGTTTGAGTGGGTCAGTTTCAGGCTCCTGTTTAAGAAGTTCTCCTTTGTATAAATGGTTCCATACTCAGTGAGTCAAAGATTATCCCAGCACCTGTGTGATGAGAGGCCCAGAAGACATCTGAAGATGTAGCTTCAAATCCTGCTTCTCATCAGACAGAAAAGGAATTGGAGGATTCATTTCTTTTATTTCAGACAACTATATGAACGACCAGATCTATGCTAGGAGTATCTTTGAAAGCCTTTCTCATTTTGGCAAGGATTTACAACAAACTTTTTCTTGGTAGGGTTTTGTGGGAAAAAAATCTTTGGTCAAACACTCCTGACTATGCTGTGACTAGCACCAAGTAAAACACCAGCACTGTTCTTTGGTGTTATTTCAGGCTCCTGGTTTGGGCCATACTTGTCATATACTTCTCTGATATTCCTCACAATTTCCTTCTCCTTTCAGTGGTTTGAACTACACCTTCCTCAAATTCCTCTCCTAGAAAAAAAGACAGTGTAGTCTGGAGCTTTTCCTTGGGCTTTTTTCTTCAGTTTATGTAATGTGACACAAGTGCATGCTGCTGGCCTCCTTCTCTCATGAATCTTCTAACACTGGCCCCTCCCAAGTGAGAAAAAACCTTCACAAGCTGGCAGCACCTCCATCTTCCCAGGTCCTGTCAGTGATATTCTCTTTCTCTTCTTTTCTGGACTCATGCTATAATCATTGTATGACTCGGGAGTTCATTGGAGTGAGAATTTCCCTGTATGCTTTGGCCTTACCACTCCCTCGGCTTCTGAAAAGACATAACAAAGGAAAGTAACATCCACAACATGATCCTGGGGTGAGTTCAGAGAAGTTTATTGGGAATGCACCTCCTCAGCATACCTCCTCTCTGGAAAATTACATTCTACATTAAAAAGGAGAAAGCAAAATGGAAGTTCTATCCTAGATTAAGGTTTACCCCTGTGGGTCATTCCCTGAGTATCCTCACCTGGTATATAGCAAGGAGCCAGGCTGAAACACAGATGCCCAAGATGTAGGCATTCCCTGATGTCATGCTTTAGAATATGTGGGAAGATTGACTCTGCTTCCTACTTCGCAAAGACGCAGCAAAAGTTCTGCAATGACCTGTCTTTGAAGCGTCCTTTTCTTTGGTTACAGGCACTGCCTGCATGAAAGTCCCATTCCACAGCGTCCAAGTAAATGAGTTTCAGAGCGGCGAGTGTCAGTAATGGCATCAATCATTCAATGATATCAATGTCAGAATTTTATAGCTTCAGCCACCTGGAGTTCAACATAGCACTGATAACCCCATGGCTATATAAAAATAAATTCGGAGACAAGCTGACAAGGTGGAATAGATTGACTCTTTGGGTGAAAATAGTGCCTCCCAGGACAGTGCAGTGAAGCAAGATGCTTGCAAGCATTTCTGTACTCAGAAGACTAAAAACAGGTGTCCATGGAGCTGGCTTGGGAAAAAATGAGTTCCAAACGGCTAACGGATTCAGTGCTGCCATTCAGCATCCTCTGTTCTGCTCTTCCTGAGGAACCATTATAGCAAATGGGAGGTAGTAAAGGCAGGTCCAGCTGAATGGTCATTCATCCTGCTCCACTGCTGCTCTGATACAGTAAGAAATAAACCACATGTAGTTGCACACTGCACCCCGAAGGGTGAATCCTGCCTTCTGGGGATTAGTCTCCTTCCAGGGATGGGTGACTACATTGGGTCTGGCCCTATGCCAAACACAGAACTGGAGAGAAGTAGTTGGACTTCTGCCAGCCTATCTCTGCTGAGTCAAGAGACTCTCAAAGGAATGAGAACATGGCCTTGTATGTTCAGCTCACACAAAATTCTGAGGTCTGCAAAAATACAAAGCATTATGAGAGTAAATGTACAAGCATCTATGACTCCGAGCTATTGAAATAATGAAAGATGAATAGCTACTTTTCAGCAGTTAATAGCCCAGCAAGGATAAAAAAGAATTCCACCCTGTGCTGCAGAAATTGTTAAAACTGAGCTGCTAGAAGCTGGCGTTTCTTTAAAAGGAAATTCTTAACTTGTCTCCTTCCCATACTGCTGTATGTACAGTTTAAATTAACAGAGTAAATGAAGTTTTGAAATGCAAAGGTGAATATGGGTCAAGAATGCATTATGCATAAAGTTTACATATGGTGATGACAAGTATCATCACATTTAAGTAACATCCACTGCACTCTTCAGAAAATTACTAATGCAGTTTGAATGCCTTCTCTCTTTAGTGAAATATGTATCAGTCAGATAGAAATACCTAATAGCAATGTATTCCACAGTTACAAAACATTCATACTTGCTTTGTGTTCCTTTACTTCTTTACTATTCTTATAATACTCTTCTTTAGTTTTACTAGGAGACAACATCTGAAGGCAATGCCTGAACACAGCCAAACAAGTGTTCTTTTCAAACTTTCCTGCTGGTTACATTTCCTACATCTCAGATCATGTTTCTCTTAACTATTTATGGAAGGTCCAGTACTTCTAAATGGCCCTTCTGAAAACTGTTGTCCAGCCCCTGAGGACACCACCAGCTCTTTATAGGCTGTGATCCACCTCACCCAGGGCTTCCCCCACCCATGCCCATGGCCCAGGATCCCATCACAGCCCATCCCAGGGCCATCAGTCCCTGCCCTGGCAATGCCCTAAGATGCTGGTCCCCAGCTCTGCAGGCTCAGTGTCAGCTCATCTCTGTCCCCACAGAGGTGCCTAAAGACCTGGGCTGGGGCTGCATGGCCCCACCCGGGGAGCATCCCTCTACACATCCCCAAGAGAGTCTCCAAACCATGCTGTAATCTTAGATCTGGAAAGGGTCTAGCTACAACCTTACCAGTATTGAACAGAATGAAAGAATTATTTCACAAGCCTTAAAAGACTACCTTTCTGATTATGCACCACTGTGTTTGTTTTTCCTGCAACAGCATTGCATTTTTGGCTCAATTTCAATAACCCCCACATCATTTCCTGTAGAACCGCTGTTTAAGCAGCTGTTCCCCATCATGTGCTGGTGTAACCAATTATTTCTGCCTATGTGCAGTACCTTCCACTTGTCCCTAGTGAACTGAATCTTCTGTTCTTTTCTTTGTGTTTCTAGACCATATCTTGAATAAGCCAAAATTATTTTTAAATCTGGTCGTGCCCTTCAGCCATTGGTATTCCTGATTGACCTGGTACTTAGTAATAACAGCACTTATTCCATCATCCAGGCTTTTAACCCTGGTAGATATTTTGAAGTGTAAATAATGCAGTGCTACTGAAGTTAAAAAAGTCAATGATCTATGATCACAGACAAAATGGTCCACCAGTTTTGTGGATGTTTGTTAAGAGTTCCTGGTTTTAGCTGGCAAAAATACACAAGCTGAATGATCAGGAGTACATTTACTGCTGGAGTGGTTTTGGAAACTCTCAGTTCAAATCTGGAGGACTTCAATTTTCTGTCTTGAATTTGTGGCACTGAAACTTTGCCAGCCTTTTGCTAAGGCTCTGTCAGCTTCTGTAAAAATGAGGAAAGGTATTGTCTCACTCCCTAAATATTTAAATACTTCCTTGCCATAATTCCTGTGGATATTTCAAAAAGGATCAATTGCTGCGTAAAGGCCATTGCTTACCAGAGTGGTCACAACTGCTCCCACACATACTTCTCTTGTTATCTGTAATTCCATACAGTTCTTCACTACATCTAAGTGCTGCTCCCCATCCTGGTCTGCAAATCCATTGAAGCCAGAAAAGTTTTGTTGTTATACATTTGTAGAAAGAGTTATGGGATGGGGTTGTAGTCACAAGTGGAGACTGTAATTGAAAGAAAAAAAATATGCAAAAGCTTAGAGCAATCAAAACCACGCTGGGCTTTCATTTCAAAGGCACTTCCTCATATATTATGATGTGAACCATATTGGAGTAACACTTGGGATCAACAGGCAGTTGTACCATAGCACTTTTTTACTGTTAAAACAAAATGTATGTCCTGCTGCACGCTGAAAATACTCGCTGGAAATGTCTTGATTAGAGAGATGCCAAAAATCTTACAGAATAGTGTAGTGTAATGTGGAGCTTCCTCCTTGCAAAGCACTGGAATTTAAGATATGTTGTCTCTCATTATCATTCCAGAACAAATAATTTTGTTTGTTTCCCTGTATAACTGAGAGCAGCCATAGCCATCCTCGGTGTAAATTATTGATGTTGCCATTGTAAATAATATTAATCACAGTAATAGTAGCTATGGTTTGATTCTCATATGAAGCTGTTTAACACGACTTTAGAGCCCTATAGGTGTCATAGGCATTCTCCATGCCTGTTTCCTGGAAAGGACTCTTGGATGTTCTGTAGATCCCTGTGTTACCTGGCAATGAGATTATATTCCTCTTAGCTCTTAGTCACCTCATGATGTGGAAAACAAGAGTAGATGCAGCCTTTAAGGATGACATTGCCTTTTCTAGTCATGTAAGAGAAGATCAAAGTAATCTTGTGTGTAAGGTAGACCACCTACAGGCCAGTTTAAAATCTTTGAAGCACCAACAACCTGCCATTCCTATCAAAAGGAGACCAGATTTAATCTCCTATAGCAAATCCTGCAACACTAGAAAATGAAAGGTTTTGGTGATTTAGAGAAATGCAATATCAAATAGATTGCTCAAACATGAATCTGTTATCCTCCTCCTATGCCAAGAAAGATGTTACTAAATGTAAAAACAAGATAATGAAATGAAGAAACAAGTACTCTGCTGATCCTATACACATTAATAGTATCATTTCAGAGAATGACTAAAGATTGCCATGAGTCAATGATTCCTCCTAAACATTTTGTGTAAAAACACCTACCATCCCTAGCTTGACTGGCAATGAGCAGATTAACATGCTTCAGTTATGATGGGAGCTCGGTTTGAAATAAAACACTGTTCATATCAGCACACCAGGCATCAGTGCTCTTTCTGTGATACAGCAAGTCACTTAAAGGGTTATTTTACATACTCTCCATTTTATAATGCACGAAACTTTCATGTAGAAGGTAAAGGAGTGGGGGAAAGAGCTTTGTTGCTGGGGAAAAGTACTGTCTACGAGCCCAGCTGAATTAAACCTTGTGTTTACCTGCAGGACAGCAAAACACCAAGTCCTACACATTCACATATGCAAAATATCTGATGAACCAATGTTTCAGAAACCTAAGCCAGGTTCTTTCAAAAACCCGCCTGGCACCCTGTCAGCTCTTTAAAAAGCTGTTTGAGAACTCAACTCAGTGGCTCTGCATATAAGATGACATAGTGCACTTCTTTTTCTGCCCAGACTCTCAGCATTTCTGTAGCTTTTACCATCCTTGCAATCACAACATCCCTGGAAGGCCAACCACAGTCCCAGGGCTTCAAAGTTCCCTGATTCTTGAAAGAAACAGAGATGCAAAGAAAGGCATTCCCAGAGGTGAATAATTGGCTTCGTATTTTATTTAAAAATTGAATAGGATTATTTTCCCCTAGACAGAAGAAGAGGGAGGAGAAACAAAAAGGAATTTCCTTTCCCTTGGAAACGTGAATGTTTCTAGGTTTTGTTCCTGTTCCAAGGTTTAACACACGTACATAAGCACATGCTAACACAACCCTACCAGACTTTCCCCTCTTTGATCTGGCTGACAGGGGGATTTCCTCTTAGGATATGTCTTACACTGCAGTAACTGCAAGATACTGATCTGGATGGATTTAACATCTCATACAATATAACAGCTCCCTATTTGCAGCCCAATTAGATTTGTTGTATACATCCACAGGAAACATCTCCATCCTGTAACAAGAAAAACACTCTGAGATCTGCTTGTGAAAATATCTACATAGATCTACAAGATCTATTATTCCAAGTGGAAAAGTTGCACAGAATAGCCTTACATGTACTTTTTCAGGTTTTTAGTTTCTTTTGAATGTCTCAAATTCAAGTCTTCTTTCCAGTATTAATTTCCACTGTAGCTTCACCCATCAAACTATCACTCCTTCCACTTGCTGCTTCAGATAGCAGATCAAGGATAAAATGCTTGTGAATGGTTTGTCTGCTGTAGATTTCACTTGTAGAGCATTGAGAGGTGGATTTAATAGTTCCTTTGGAATTTCCCTTGGAATTCTGTTGCAATTAATGTGCAAAGGTCTATTGTATTAAGAATAAAAAGATAAGAATAAGAATAAAAAAATAAGAAAAAAAATACCTCTTCTTCAAAGGAATTCCGTAAAGCATCAAGAACTGTCTACTGCTTTGTAAAACATATTATTCATTCATCAGTGCAGGTGCTCCAAGGATTCATGAGTCTTAACAGCATTGCAGGAGAGTGATGGCATGAGTAAAAGAGAGACAAGCAAAGAAACAGCTACTCTTTGAAACCTGGTTGGTAAAGGGTGAAAGGGTGGAGGGAAAATTCTGGGTGGTCCAGACAGCAATGCAAATGACAATGGTTCTGTTTGGGGAAGTTTTTAAAAATTATTCAAACTGCACTTGATTTTGAATTAGGAAAAAGGCCTTCTTTTCCCAATGAAGAAGATTGGTCTTCTTTTCTAGTCTCATTTTCTTTAGGGATTCCATCATGTTTCATCTCTGATTCTGAAAACATCCTGTCATCCACCATGAAAAATTGAAAAAATCATTGGAAAATCAAAAACTTAAATTCGCTGTCTTAAAATTCAGGCTTTTCTTCTAAGAGTTGAAAATTTCCATCATGTTAATGCCTTTCTGAAGGTTAATTTTCAGGGAAACTGCAACAATTGCTTGAATAAACAGACCGATATTTTTCAGTACAAAACAGACCGGCTAACATATTCCTAGTCAGCACCAGTGCCCACAAAGTCGTAGGTAAAAGACTTGGGATGGTCGTCGCTGGTGATCCACTTTGTAACTGGAGTAATAGCTGGGTGGATGGGAAAGAGCGGGCCTTGGAGAGAGGAAGACACAGCACCACCCACTGGTTAAAAGGTGAATTACTCATCTCCAGCCCCTTGTCTCCATCCACAAAATCCACATGCTTAGATGTCTTCTGACCCTTGTATGTGGCTGTGTGCACCTGTGAAGGGAGGGAGAGAGAAGAAACTCATTTTCATATAAGGGAAATGTTGCTTCACAGCATGGGGAAGCAATATTATGCACAGAAAAATGTAAAACTAAAAGTAAAAAAAAAAAAAAGATCTTCTAAAATGCAGACATAAAAATTGACATTTCTTGCTACCTCTTTATGCTATAAGTAACCTAATTTTTTTCTTTCCTTTTTTGTTCCTTTTCTTTTTCTTTTTTTCCCCCCTGCCATATGGTATCATTGAGGTATGCAATAATTAAGCTTCCCTGCCTGCAAACTTTAAAATATTTCATTGATATTTTCACTCTACTGAGAAAAATAATCTGCAAACCCAGGCACATGTTGATTGTTTCCATCATCTGTTAAGCTATATGTCCTTGCCCTCTTTCTCTCTGATCTTTCAGTCCATGAAGCCTTGCTTTTCTTTTACCATGGCTTTCATTAATCAGTTTGAGTGCTTTTACCAGCTAATGTTACAATTTTTAATCCAGTCCCTTATGCCCTTTGCTTGCTTTCATACAGACAGCATATTAAGATATGCATTCATATGAGAAAAATGACAGGCAGGTTTTAAAAAAGGAGACTCAATCAATGCCAAAAGTTCTTTTTCTTTCCCCCCTCCCCCACCTTCATTGTTATTAGAATGTCTAAATTGTTGCCAAGGAGGAAGGGGGGGGGGGGGGGGGGGGGGGGGGGGAAGAGGGAGTTATGGGGGAGAAAAAAACCAACAAAATAAACAGGTAAGGAGGAAATCAAACCTAATTTGCTCATATTCTGTTATTTCCATCATTAATGAAGTTTCACATTTCATGTGTGCATGAAGAGATAGGTAGGCTCCATGTAGATTGTTCATTTTTCCTTTTTTTAATTATTCTGTGAAATCTGTATTTAAATAAAGATGTATAGTAACACAAGTGTTGTTTCATAATGTGTCAGATATTGAGGCTACCTTTATTAGACAACCCTGGAGTGCTTTGCAGAGCACAGAGCCAGGCTTGCAATCCTGAGGACATAAATAGTTCCACTAAAGAGAGTGAGATCATTATTTGCATGATTAAATATCATAACATTAAACTGTACATAAATGTTACTGCTGTGGGTAGAGAGGGGGAAGGAGGAGAGAAGTGTGACATAAACTTTCAGGTGACAGAAGAGGAATGAATTCTGCCTGATTTCATCCTTCAAAAACCTTCTAGTGACAATATTATTTTTAAATGGCTTTTAGTGATTTTGTGACACTGCCAAGTCATTTAGCTCTATTTAAAATAAAAATCCAATAGCAACAAAGATTGAATAATGCATGGTACTAATCTGGGGCCAACTAAGCCCCATCTGGACTTACAGGGCTCAGACAGCGTGTATGAAATCACCTTGGTGGACCCCCAGCTCACCCACCCTTCAGTGGCAACCAGGTCTTTGGCAGCCTCATCCCTCTTCAGCTCCCCAGGATGGTCAGCCCCAATCCTTACTCTGCAGAGCCCCGAGTATTGCTGCAGTGTGTCCCTGCACTCAGAAAGATCTTGTCCCCTCTTGGTAGTTCTGCACAAAGGTGTCCAGTACTTCTGAGACTGAGATGAAGAAACACACGCAAGAAACGTGCACACCAACTGCTACATAAATACACGGCACCGCTTTACCGGCACCACCGAAGAGGGAGTAGGCTCACCAAACACACAGATGGCACAGAGCTGGGGAGGACTGCTGGCATGGAGGAGGACAGGCTTAGTATTCAACATGTTCTAAGCAAATTGGGCATACAGATGGAAAAACTACAATGCCTTTTAGCGAGGGCCAATGCAAGATACTTCACGTAGGCTGTTACACACATATGGAGCAAGTAACAGCTGCCCAGGCCTTGAGGACAGCAAAGAAGTTTCAGTAGGTCATCAGTTGTGGATAAGCCTGTGATGAGAGGAAGGCAGACATCTCATAGAATGTATAAATACGAGTGCAGATCATAAAACATAGTTCTTAGATATAAGACATCTTTCCACTGTAGAAATGAATTGAGTTGTGGGCATCTCATACAAGGGAAAAAAAACACAATTGTGAAACAAGCGTACAAAATCCAGAACAAACCAAAAAGAACAAAAGGGACCTAGAAAATGTGATCCATGGGGGGAAAATGACAGAAATTAGGTTGTTTATCTTAAGAAATGACAAGGGGAAGAGGGAATGGACAGAAGAAACATTCATTAAATATATACGGACTACTGCCAGGATAATCTGTTCTCCCCGTGCATGGTGGATAGGACAAGTAGTTATGTGCTTATTGAATGCTGCAAGGAAAATTCAGGTGAGATATGAAAATGGTAAGGATGGAGAAGCATAGAAATGGACTGCCTGGGGAGGTACAGAACTTCCATCCCAGGAACAATGGTGAGGGTAGAGCTCATTCTGCCACAGGGCTCAAGAACCCTTCCAGCACTGTGATTCAGTGATCGTAGCAACATTAGAGAACCAAGGACTCCCTATCTTGGCTTCGTCTTACCTCTTTTGAAGGGGTGTCTCCTTAAGCTGGATGACATTTCTGCCTCCTTTTCCTTTGATTTAGCATGATTTGTGTTGAGCAATGTGAATGTGCAAGATGCTTTCTTTCTGTGCTCCGGCATCACACTACTAGTAATTATGATTTCTTTTACAAAAGAAATATATAAGTATCTATATAAGATTTCCCCACTTATAAAAGCATTTTTATCTTCAAGTAGTGTTGTGATTTCCCTGCAACTTATCTAGGAGCAAAGATTTGTGTCTTTATGATTACTGTGAAACTAGTATTAACCCTTTCCAAGTTAGCAGGGTCATGCTGAACCACAGGAAAGACCCATCCCTGTTCACAAAAGCACCACTCATTCCTTTTCTGGGCTTTTGAGAACAAGAATTTCCTCTGCTTATGTCTGTGCAAAACCTGTCCCACACATGGGACACAGACTTGGCTGGAGTCCTCAAATCCATTGTAGTGCAAATATGGAAACAATCAGTGAAATCCTTCCTAAATCTCCATGCCTTCCTTAGGATAATAATAAAAGATGAATTAAATAATGACATTTGGAGGGATGTTCATGGAGGCTCGGGCCCACTGAAAGCCAAGCATCACACGCCTGTACAGGCACCCAGACTCCCAACAGAAGCCAGAGCTCCTAGCGCAGTAGCATGGCTCCTTTCCAGGCAGTGCCTCTGTCCCCCTTCCAGGCAGTGCCTCTGTCCGCACAGGTCCTCACTGCTGACGGAAGGCAGCTGCACATTTATCTCAAAAGCATTCAGCAGGTAACACTCTTGTCTTTTGAAACACAAAAGAAACACCTCTCCCTTAATTTGCAATAGTCTAATGTGTAGACTATATCTATTTTAGCAGCTTCTTAGCACCAGGATTTCAGCTCCAAAGCTGCCTTTGCCCCAGGACTGGGTTCAAACCACTTTAACAAGGTTAATACTGGGGAGAGGAGGGATGGGAGAGGTAAAGCCGAACACCTCCTAACCCTCTTCTGCAGGCTGTGCCACCATGCACAAAGCATTCATGTTTGCTGGCACAGACAGAGCCCACAAGCAGAGAAGCAGGGACGATTTCATTTCATCTGCCAACAGGGTTGGGGGGATGTGATGGTGGAGTGAGGAGTGGCTCTGACTCCAGACTCTGTCCACAAGACAGTTTCTGTTGTATATATCCAGTGGCTTTAATGTAAATGCTGACAGGATAGGAGCCATCAAAGGTACAAACGTACTCACTTAACACAGGGTGGTTGGAGCCATAGTCCTGGCAGCGACAGCACCATTCTCGGAGGGTCTGAGCTCACCAGGCAGAGGTGCAGTGGCTCCCGAAGCCCCCCTCACCCTGGGCAGGAGCCTGAGCTCCCCACCCAGGCCTGAGGCGGCTTTCCCTTGTGCCCAGGCTGAGGGATGCCCGACTTGAGCATCAGCTCGCACTTAGCACAAGGGATGGACGAACCTGCTAGGCACTGCGGGACAGGCCGGGGCGCCTGTAGAAGAGCAGCTTGGAGAAACAGGAGTGACACACAGAGGAGCCTGCTGGGACCGGGAAACCTGCCCCAGTCCCCCTCCACCCCCCTCCCCGAGCCGCCGCCCGCTGTCCCCCTCCCGGCGCCGCGGCTGCGGCTGCTTTAACCGGGCAGGGGGGTGCGGGCAGCCCCGCCGACGTCGCGGGCATCAGCTGACCGCGCCGGGCTCTGCCTCCTCCCGGGCCGCCCGCCCGCAGCACCACTCCGGCGGCGGCGGCGGCGGCGGCGGCTGGCGGCTCCGCCGTGCCGGTCCCCGCGGCTCCCGGGGCAGCCCCCGACGCTGGCTCCCCGCAGCCCTGCAGCCGCCGCGCTCCCTGCGCGCCTGCCCCTCGCCCCTTCCTCCTGCTCCTCCTCCCCGCTGCCGGGGGAGCCCCGGAGCCGGAGCCCTCCCTGCCCTGACCCGCGGAGAACTTAGGATGCTCCCAGCCGGCTTCCCAGAGCTCTGAGTTTAGGGCGGGATTTTCGTTCCCCTCTCTTTCGCTTTTTTGTTTTAAGGCTTGGGTTTTGGTGGGAATTTCCCCCCGTCCTTCCTTTCTTTTTTTCCCTCCTTTTTTTTTTTCTTTTTTTTTTTTTTTTCTCGTTACCAAGCAAGCCGAGCGTCTGCGATGGATGGCAGCCCCGAGCCCCCGCCGGGCAGAAGCGCCCCGTGAGCCAGGGCATGCCCCGCCGCCGGGGGGATGCGGGCGGGCAGCCCCCGGCCGGCGGTTCCGGCGCCGTGACCGAGGATGCCCGCGACCCGGCCGCCTCTCCCCTCCCGCCCGAGCTCGCAGGGCCCCCGCTGACCGCAGCCCCGGGGACTGCAGCAGCTCCCGGGGACCAGACCTCGGAGCGGAGCCCCGGGATCACCGGAGAGAGGAGCTGCTCGCCGTGAACGGCCTCTCTGCAAGGCGGCTCCCCCCAGCCCTCCGCGCCTCCAGCCTCCGGATGGGGCCGACGATCGCCCGCCGGGCAGCGGGGCTGCGCCCGTAGATGCTCCGCTCCTCCCTCCTCCTCTCCGGACCTGCGGTTCTGCTCCCCCCCTGCTCCCCGCCCCGAGGAGGGCGCGCACCCAGCCCGCCGGGGCGCCGGGGCTGCGCCGCAGCCGGGCTCCGCGGGATGCGGCTCCGCGGGGCGCCGCGGGAGCGGGCGCGGGCGCGGGGCGAGGGCCGCCTGCGCTGAGCCGGCGCAGCCGCCCCTCCGACCCCAGCGGCGAAGCAGCCCCGCCGCCAGCCAAACCGCCCGACCCAGGGACCTGCCTATAAATGTGATCCCCCCCCCACCGCCACCCCGCCGCCGCCACCCGCCCTTCTCCATCCCCTCCCTCCTCTCCCGCGGCTCCATCCCTCTCCCTGCTCCCCTCCCCAAAGCCGGTCGTTTGTGTCCCCCCGCGCCCCCCCTCCGCCGGTGCTCTGCCCCCCGCCAGTCACCGCCATGGAGCTCTCGGAGGTGCGGTGCCTGAGCGACAGCGATGAACTTTACACCATCAACAGGACCCCCCCCGGCAGCGGCAGACCCCAGCGCCTGCTGTGGCAGACGGCCGTGCGCCACATCACCGAGCAGCGCTTCATCCAGGAGCACAGCAGCAGCAGCGGCGGCAGCAGTAGCGGTGGGGGCAAAGGCTTCAGCTCCGAGGAGACCTGCTGCCCCAACCACCACCACCCGCCGCACCACCACCACCACCACCACCACCTCCGGCGACAGTCGGCCGGCCGGAGTTTGGGCGGCGAGCGCCATAACAACGGAGGCACCAAAGTCTTCCCGGAGCGCACGAGCAGCAGCGGGGACCTGGGCTTTCTGCCCCTGGACTGTGCCCCCAGCAACTCCGACTTCTTCCTAAACTGGGGCTACACCTATCGCGGGGTGATCTTCCCCACTCTCCGCAACTCCTTCAAGTCTCGGGACTTGGAGCGCCTTTACCAGCGCTATTTCTTGGGCCAGCGGCGCAAATCTGAGGTGGTCATGAACATCCTGGACGTGCTGACCAAGCTGACCCTGCTGTTCCTCCACTTGACCCTGGCCTCTGCTCCCATGGACCCCATTAAGGGCATCCTTTTGGGCTTCTTCACCGGCATTGAGGTGGTGATCTGTGCCTTAGTGGTGGTCAGGAAGGACACGACCTCGTACACCTACCTGCAGTACAGCGGTGTGGTCACTTGGGTGGCCATGGCCACGCAGATCCTGGCAGCCGGCCTGGGCTGTGGCCTCCTTGGGGACGGCATTGGCTATGTGCTCTTCACGCTTTTTGCAACCTACAGCATGCTCCCGCTGCCACTCACCTGGGCCATCCTGGCTGGGCTGGTCACCTCTGTCCTGCAGCTCGTCATGCAGCTGGTCATCCCCAGGTTGGCTGTGACTTCCCTCAACCAGGTACTGTGGCGAGGAAAGGGTGGGAAACATCCTCTTTCTCCATCACTCTGAGTGAGAGGAGGTGTGAGGTGTCCCAAGAGATCCTCTCCCTTTTAGTCAGGTGCGCAGAGGTTTGTTACATGGAGGGGAGACCACAGGCAACAGGCAACCTTCTCTCCTCCTCCTCAGTCTCCTGCTGCCTATCCCAAGGTTTCACCTCAAGCTGGAGATGGGGACACTTCCTAACCTCTTGGTCTCTTCTCCTTGTACATTCACTCCACTGCTGTCCCTTGAAACAGCTTTGGGGAGAGGAACTTCTGGGGCAAGCGGGGAGGATGGGTCATTCTTCATTCTCCTCCCTTACTTCCAGCAGCAGTCCATGGCATGAGATGACTGCCTTGGCCAAACTCTCTCACAGTGCATCTCTCATTTCACTTGCTCATGCCTTTTAACTCTGGACCTGCTGGGAAGACTGGTACTTTTATATGCGCAGCACAGCTTGAGCTGAGCTACTGGAAAACAGGAGCAAAGCATGCTGCTCTTTTGCAAGGAGACCAAAGCAATGCCCCAGAGAAATGGGGGGTAAGTTCCCCTTGGAGGTTTGATGTGAGGTCCTAGGCTGTCTTTGGAGGGCACCAACAAGCCTTGTTGTCTGGTGGTCACGGGGCAAACATTGTTGTGCTGCATCCTTACAAGTGATGTCTAGGACAGAGTATTGGTTACAGGGGGGAGTGGTGGTGCAGGTCAAACTGCTGAGAGGTGCTGGGCAAGATATGGGTCTGAGGAGTTAAAACCAGGACTAACCTGACTTCACACTCACCTGGATTCTTCCACATGAAAGTGAGAATGCACCAAACTCCCAACATTCCTGCAAGGCAAGAAAACACAGGCTAACTAGGGCAACTTAATCCTGTAGAGTCTTGCATCTCCCTTTCTCCCTCCCTTCCCAGACCACCACAGCTCTGTGCTACCAATATTTCCCAGCAGATTATAATTTCCATTTAGCTGGCTCTGGGGACTCGGAGAGAAGGGGGTGGAGGTACTGTCAGATAATCCCCAAAAAAGGGAGGGTGCAGAGGAATGTGGTGTCGGTGGCATGTTGTTTACGTGATTGCTGGGATGCGCAGCTGGGAAGTGGCTGATCTTGTGCCTGGAAGTTTTGATGACGATGGTTCTTGGGACACATCTGCCTCCTTCAGACCCTGGCCCTCCTGAAACCCCTGCCCATCCCCTTCCTCCATGCACTTGTTAGCTGTGGGCTACCTAACCTTCACTTTCCAGTGGCTGAGCTCACCCTGTTTCAGGAAAAGCTGCCCCAGTGTGTTGTGCCTGGCTGATCCCTATGGATGCGAGACAATTACGCCGGGCAGAGTTGTTCCCAGCTCTTGGTAATGTGCTGATGAATGAACCGCAGCCACACGCTGTGTCCCACTCCCATGCACTGCTGTAGCTGCTAGTGCTGGGTCAAAAGCTGTGAGCTCTGAGTTATGCTGATTTCTTAATTTACTTCCATATCCTATCCCGGAGCTATGAGTAATGTGCTGCTATCTCATTATGCGCAGGTATCACGGCTGTTTAGCTGGTCCACACGCACGCACGCGCTTCCCACAGACATCCCTAACAAAGACATTTCCCAGGCGAGATATTAATATCTTCATTTTGTTGCCTGGTACCTTGCCAGTTGTGCGAATGAACTGCCTTTGAGCAGTGCACAATGAGAGATTACCAGCCAGATGATTGCCTTCATGAACTACGTATATAAATCTCCTTAACAGGATCCGCACAGCTTGCCACACGTCGGGGCTGATTTACACTGGCTCCCGATTTACACCGAACCCACTTTACGCCGCTTAATTACGCGTCGCTTCGGCCCGCGGCCCCCAGCCCGCTGTGGGGGTGGCGGGGTCCTCCCCCACCCCGGGGTCTGCTCCCTCTCTCCACGCAAGGTGGGGTTCGGAGTGGGGGGCGGGGACCCCCCGCGGGGCAGCGCTACCCCCCGCCCCCCCCCCGCGGCCAGCTGTCCCCCGCCGCGGCGCTGTCCGCCGGCGCGGTGCTGAAACCGCCGCGGCGCTGCGCGGCCCGGGGGCTCCCTCCAGCGGCCCCGGCGGGAGCGCGCCCGCCCGCCGCCCCCCGCGCCCGGCCGCGGCTGCGCCCCCGCGCCCGGCGGTGCGCGCCTGCTGCGCCTCCGCCCTCGGGCGCTGCGTCCTCACCGCTCTGCCCGGGGCTCAGGAGAGCGATCGGCGAGCCTGCGCTGCACTTGGTAGCTTTGCACCGTTTTTTTTTTTTTTACTTTTTCCAGAGAACTGCAGAGCGCTTTCAAGTGTCAGTGAATGAGGGCTTTTACGGCTGATGATGGGTGTATAACTACTACTTTACAGGTGAACTGAAGTGACTGTGTCATCAGGGTTACACAGGGAATCTTTTCGACAACACAGGTTTCTTGATCTTGCAGGCAAAGCACTCTCTTTTATTGCAGGGGTTATTTTCCAGGTAAAATACCCCATCTTCCCTTCAGAGAAGCCTTTCAAGACCAAATGAACTATTTGATTACGTATCAATACCTGTGACCATCTTGCTGTGCCTCAGGATGCAGACAGCTGCTTACACTGGACCAAACCCAGGAATTAAAGTAGATAATGAAATAAAAAGCAGAGGGTAAAACGTTGATCATAGTACAGATAATAGGGTTTCCAAAGGTTTTTATGAGACCTAGATTTCATGCAGAGAAAATACTGAATTCAGTTCTGAACAGAAGGAATTGTCTGCCCTGGAGTCAGTTTATTATTGTACTCAATAGTATCCATGGGCATGATGGTTCTGATCCTATATACCACACAGGTATAAATTGGTTATAAGTCTACCTATATTCATAAAGTTGCAACAGTTGATACAAGAGGAAAATCAAGTGCTGTGATCTGTTTTCCCTTGATCTCTTAATTAATCTTAGTTTTCATTGATAAATTTGTTCACAAGCAGTTCAAATCGTTAGTAATACTGAACTCAAGCATGCAGTACTACTGCCTGGTTCAGCTAATTGTTGAAGTTAACAAAATATGCATTACCATGAATACAAATAATGCCCACTGTTTACCATTTTTGCTTGCAGTAACACTTAAGAGGTCATCTGATTTTACTTCCCTTGCATCTCATAATTAATTTGAACCAGGATCCTAGGTAAAGGTGAAGGAGAAAGACTCCCTTGAAATTAGACTTAAAAACAAACAAACAAAGACAGCAAAACAAATGTAGACTCACTAGTTTCAATCCTGCCAAGTGCCCAGTGCTTCTGAGGAGATATGACCACCCTTAAACCCAACTGATGCCAGCCTGAAATGCTGAGCAATGTGCTGCTGCTAAGCAGGAGAGCCGTGGAAAAAGGGCCTGATACCATGATTTAGGTAAAACCAACACTGGTACTGACTCAACTAAAGATTGTGCCAGGAAATAAATGAGAAATGCAAGATCTTACTGGTAAACAAGTAAAGTGCATTAATTTGTGTGCCTGGTCAGATACTGTGCTGGAGGTGGTATTTGCCTCTGACATTCTGCAAAATGAAATATTATTTGTATTGCATTCATTCTTATTTTTTTCTTGGTGATAATACAATATATAATCCAAAATTTCTAAGACTGTATATGTGTTTCAGGCAAATGGGGAAGAACAAACAACTAGGAGCGTCTTGGTGTTATGTAACATAGGCAGATGATAATATAGATATGAATTTTGACAGGCTTGGAATTATGTAAGCTGCAAACATACTCTGGATTTTAATCCTCTGTCTGTGCACTCTTCAGTCACGTGAGTAAATTCCACCAGAGTCAGTAAGCTTACTCTTGTAAGTTACCTGCATAAGGGATAGCTTAAAGGATCAAGTCCTAAATTACACATATTAAATAAGACTTTAAAAATTCATTTAGAAATAGCCTTGAAGCGGGTAATACTGAGACTGGGAAAATTGATTCTTTTCCCTCTATGAACATCTGTCTTTCCAAGTCTAGGCAGTTCTGTGAATTAATATAGCGATTGTTGCTTGCTTGTTTTTCTCCCCAAACCCTCTCTCAGGGTTATTAAAAAAAAGGCAGAATTCATGAAGTCACAAGGAGTCCTGTAGAGATAAATCTGTATAATTATATAATGGCGACTGACAGCTTTTATGTGTGTACTTCAGCTGCAAGTTCTCCAAAATCTGATCATACCTATCAGTATGTGAGTATGTACAAAACACACTCATCACTTCAAAATTTCTGCCAAATGTTTATGGAGTATATGTTAAATCTGTAGGGTATAAGGATATTTCAAAGCTGGCTACCATTTGAGAATCAGAATCAGAACACTCCACCTGTACCCCTACAGTTGCTTTCATAGCATTGTTTACTATTTGTTTTTTGCCAGAGTCCGTTGTGGGTGACTTATAACCTGATTGTGTGATTTTAGACTGGATTATGATCTGCTTTCCTTTTATATCCTGTAGTATCACCTGACCAGTATCAGTGGGTCACAGCATAATTAGATTAGAATTGGATACACTTTTCTCTGAAGCAGCTGCATCATTGTTGTGCTAAGTAGGGCAAATGCATTAGTTATATTTACAATTTGATGATTAATTGCCTTCAGAGAGCTCCTCCAAAATGGAGGAACTCAGGCAGAAACATGAATGAAACCTGCTTTTATCTGTGAGCTTCAGCCTACAACAGTTAGCGTGCTTGTTCTCAGTGAAAGTTACTTGCTATTTGTTGTGACTTTTTTTCTGCTGTCGGGACACTTCTGGGTTGTTTTTAAGGTTTTATTTATTGCTCACTTGTTTTTCACCATGGCCTAGAAAGAGGCATATGCTCCAAAACAGCAGCATCTAATGCAAAATAATCACACACTGGAGCAGCATACTTACAGCTGACAGTTAACAGCAGATCATGCTGGAATGATCCTTATTAGCCTGTACAGAAAACTGAAGGGGATAAACATCTCTAGTCCATCCTCTTACTGCACTTCTCAACCCTGTTAATGATGTGACCTGAAGAGGAAAGAGAAAAGGGCAAAACTAGAATGGTTTAATGGGTTCTTCTCTTTCCAGGGGGCTGAGAAGGTGGGGAGTGGAAGGACTCCTTCCTCCATTTTCCTCCGTTCAAGAATATCTGACTAAGCACAAGAAAAACTTGAGTGTTTCATGTAAAAGGTATAATTTAGTAAACAGAAAGGAATTAAGCTTTTAAAGTGATGCTTAGGTTGATGGAAACTCCAAACCTGAAAGCCCTTACACAGCTCCTGCCTGGCACCCCATCCCTGCAGGCACCTTGTTAACATCACATTGCTTTGAGTGCAGTCTTGTGTTTAGCTGCGCTTCTGTTTCTGAGCATCCCATGAAGTGCCTCAATAACTTGATGTTAAAGTTATCATCCAGCCTAGCCAGAATCAAAAACTCTTGTAGCAGAAATGCATTCTGCAGTTATACAGCACACACAGGGCCTGCCTGATGTGACAGCCAGGTGAGAAGGGGCTTGTGCTCTTCCTCTCTGTAACAAATGCAGTGATGAAGATGTTTCTGGGCTGTGGCAGACTAAGGTTTAAATCCCTTTTTCTCCAGAAAGGATTGGAATCTACTTCTCTTACCTCACCAAAGAGTTTCCAAAGCAAACCTCCTCCCATTCCTAATACAGCTGTTCTTCTGGGAAGATAAAAGCTTAAGATCCAACAGGCCAAAAAAAGAAAGACAATAATCCTGACTCTGTAACCAACTGATTAAGGAATTCATCTCTGGTGGGGTCCTTGCTGAACATTTTAGTGTTTTATATAATGCTATTAAATCATTCCTTCAAGCATGTGTCCCAACAAGCAGACTGTACAGTCTGGTCCCCTTTCTCTGACGTGACGAATCTTGAATTTCTTTTTCAGAGTGGTGCAGCCTCCCCAGAGAATTTTTCTCCCTCCTTATCTGCTGCCCCTCCAGCTCCTGAAAAGCAAATATATAGTCTACAGGGAAGGCATTTCCTAGGGAAGCAGGAGATACTGAATGAGGGGTGAGCCTCCAGTCATTGAGCTGCTATGCAAAGATATATAGCTATTTTAAAAGATAACGGTAGTCTGTGTTCAGCTTTTGAACAGAAAGATACAGGCCGTGCCCTCAGGGGTAGAGAGGAAGGGGGCTTGGGGCTGAGAAGCCCAAATATAGGGGAAAAGCTTCACAGTTATCTCTAAATCCTGGGATAAAATGAGGTTTAAGATAGAGTCCCTATCTTAATAGTTCCCTCCTAGCTAGCTCTCCTCCCATTCACCACGCTGGCTAATTTATATTCGATCTGAGACATTAAATTCTTTTGGCATGTTGTGTAAGAATCCGTAAGAGCATCGTGGCATTAAACATAGGCTCCTGGCTTAAGCTATAGTAGTCATGTGTCTGCAGATGAAGTGCATAAGGACTCTATTTTGTGGCTTCTGAGGTTTTTTTGGGTGTGGTTTTTTGGGGTTTTTTTTGTTGTTGTTTTGGTTTTTTTTTTTCTGTCTAGCCTTCCTTCAGAGGCAAACTCTGTTTCATTTGCTTTATTCTTGGTGCAGTGCAGCTTGTACCCATCCCCGACGCAGAAGGGACTGTAGAGTTGCAATCTGGCACAAGGAGGGAGATGAATGTAAATCGCTGAGTTAGTGGTGCAGTGAATCTTGAGCATTTTGGTACCAGCTCACTCATTCAAACCAGTGATAAAAGAGATCTGGCTGGTCAAAAGGGATCAACCACAAAAGGTATTAACTAGTTGGCATGTCATGGAACTAAGGACCTTGCTAAGTGATCTTATCAGGGCCTGACTGACTCAGCGACTCCCAAGGTTTGATTTTAGGGACCTGATTCAAAGCCCACAGAGTGTAATATAAAAAAATCCCACAGACATGAGGACTTTTAGGTGAACTAAGAAGATCACTTCTCAGGACCCTCTTTAGGGAAAGGGTTGCTCTGAATCCTCATTTTTTTCTGAAAGAGAACACAAGCATGGCCATCCAGCTCCTCCAGGAATCTCTTGGAGTGAGCTCTGTCACTCTTATCTCTCCAAACACACAGGTCTGCAGACAGAGATACCACTGTGGTGCTGCCTAATCTAGAACAAAAACCATCAGAAAATGTACACAGGGCAAACTGCACAGTCAGTCAGCCATTGGCTGACACAGTAATATTTCATCATACGAGTTTTGTTTATTAGCAACTATTTTAAGAAGTGTTGCTATTTCATTTGCCAGTTTCTTCTGCTGCAAGGTCTCATGCAGTCAGCCCTAGAGGAGAAAAGAAGGCTGCTGGGTTGATTAATTAACCATTGCCGCAGTCTGAGAAACAGCTGAAGCATAGCAAAATGTAAAAAAATATGTGCAAAAGAAAAAAAATCTAACCCAAGCCAATTGGTGGTTTTTTTCCACAACCTCAACAAATAATTGTGCTTCAAAATACTCTGTGTCGGTGTTACAATTTTATATGACGCTTTTAGTTTTAATCTAGAGAACAGTATCCCCTGGTATAAATGAAATACTATTTGAATGAATTTAATGATTTAAATCTTTTACCTCCATTTCTTTTTCGATTTTGATTTAATCATTACTTTATAGTTTTGGATTTTTCTGTATCTTTACTTTCCTTTGTTTTAACATCACAGTCATTTAAAAGTAAAATACAGAAATCCTCCTTTACTGAAATCAATTGAATGGAAGCATTCAACAGTAGCAGAATCCTAATCAGGAAAATCAGTTTCCTTGGAAGGATCTGATCTCTGGGCACTATATTATTTTTCCTTCGTTAAAACTCTCCTGCTTCCTTTACCTGGGATCTACTCAGGGATGGAGCTATCTACTCTGTGCTTCTTGCTTTAGGTCTAACACAGTAGAAGCATCATGCACCAATCCAGACGTATCATCACAATGCAAATAAGAAATAATAATAACCAGGAAAATTAATCAGCACAGAAGAACTACATGATATTATCCTGTGTACCAGGTGTTTTATAACTCTGGAGTAAGGATCTTAGGTAAATAAATCACTTACATCTCATAGGAGTTACTCAAAATGTACTAGATCTAGTTATACACATTCGTTTATCCTATGATTCTCTGTCATATGTGAAAGTACCTCTAATGCTTATATATTAGTAGTAATAATCTTCATAAGCATTCTAGATAGGGTTATAACTGTCACAGAAATCATCCCACACATGCCCAGTATGGATATAATTTAATGTGCCAGATATGCATATTCTTGTAGAAGGAGTGATACTCACCGCAGATTTCCGACAGGGACTGGGAATGAGGATCATTCCCGTTTCATCACTACATTTATTATCGGCCTGTGCTGACCCACACACATCACTTTATGTTTCTGTGCTTCATTTGATTTGAAAATTTGCCATTCTCAGTTGCTGTAATACATGACTAATACGTTCAATTGCTTTGAGCTTTTTGTGCAAAACATGTCCATTATCTTCCATGATGCACCAGAATAGGAATACTATTGACTTGGGTCAGCCATACACATTTTTTGTTAAAAAATGAATACAGTGAACGTACTGAGAATGTCTGCATATAGCTTTACTCTTTCTTAGAAGACCTGGTTCTACATAATTCTCTTAAAGGCTGGAAGGTATGTCCTATGAGGAGCAGATAAGGACTCTGATTTTGTCTGGTTTGGAGAAAAGGAGGCTAAGGGGTGACCTTGTTGCTCTCTACAGCATCCTGAGGAGGGGATGTGGAGAGGGAGGTGCTGATCTCTTCTCCCTGGGATCCAGCGATAGGATGCTTGGGATAGACCTCAACGCTGCACCAGGGGAGGTTCAGACTGGACATTAGGAAGCATTTCTTTACCAAGAGGGTGTTCAAACAGTGGAACAGACTTCCTAGAGAGGTGGTTGATACCCCAAGTCTGTCAGCGTTTAAGAAGCATTTGGACAATGCCATTTAAAAAATGATTTAACTTTTGGTCAGCACTGAATTCCTCAGGCAGTTGGACTAAGTGATTGTTGTACATCACTTCTAACTGAAATATTGTATTGTATTGTATACTGTTCTGTTCTGTTCTGTTCTAACTTCAGCCCTATTAGCAGTGACCCCAAGATCCCTTTACATTAGTCCATCTGTGCTGAGGGGACTTTAAAGTAGATGCCATATAGTTTATACAAGGCTGTGCTTGCAGTGCTTGGCTACAAAGCCAGACATCTCCTTAGCTGGCTTCCTGGTGACCCCATGCTTCTTGCTTTCACACCCATGCAGTGGACCAGTGTCAATGAGAGGAATGGAGAAGATTCCCCCATGATTAATTTGTTGCCTTAGTAGGTCTCTGCTATGACTGGGATCCATGGGTCCAAACTGCCTCACCTAGAACTGAGGGAAAACCAGTGATCAAGTCCTGATCCTTGTGCAAATGTTGTAAGCTGTTGAGCAAGAAGAAATCCCTCCTTCCTGGGTACTGAGTGAAACTGAAGACTGTATGTCTCAGGTTGAGCTCTCCGCTGCTCAAAGGGTTAAGCAGTTATGACACATTTCAGGATTCAGCCCAACCCTCTCCCCAAAGGCTGTAGCTATATTAACTCCTCCCAAACAGGGTGCCTGCGTCCAGCCTGTGAGGTGAGAAAAGCAAGTCTATGATGGCTGCCGAAGTACGCATGGGAACTGTGGTGGGAGATATAGCTGACCAAGGCCAGAACAGTTCCTGCGACTGCTCTGGTGGTTTAACAACACAGATGATTGCATTCCAAAGATGTTCCTCAATGCTGTCTAGCGCACTGCAGGGATGCAGCCTCCCTGCCTGCCTGTCCTCTTCTGAATTGCAATGAAGCTGAGTGGTAGGTGTATACTCGATGTGCCTGATCATGTTGCTAAGTAAAGTTGGTCCAGTTCTCTTTAATGTCAGTGATCTGGACAATGGGATCAAATGGACCCTCAGTAAGTTTGCAGACAACACCAAGCTGGGGGGCGGGGGGGAGTGTTGATCTGCTGGAGGGCAGGAGGCTCTGCAGAGGGATCTGGACAGGCTGGATTGATGGGATGAGGCCAGCTGTATGAGGTTCAACCAGGCTAAATGCCGAGTCCTGCCCGTGGGTCACAACAACCCCAGGCAGCGCTACAGGCTGGGGCAGAGCGGCTGGGAAGCCGCCTGGGGGAAAAGGATCTGGGGGTGCTGGCTGACAGCTGGCTGGGCATGAGGCAGCCGTGTGGCCAGGTGGCCAAGAGGGCCAGCAGCATCCTGGCCTGTATTAGAAACAGCGTGGCCAGCAGGGCCAGGGCAGTGATCGCCCCCCTGTGCTCAGCACTGGTGAGGCCGCACCTTGAATGCTGGGTTCTGTTTTGGGCCCCTCGCCACAAGAAATACACTGAGGTGCTGGAGCGTGTCCAGAGACGGGCAACGGAGCTGGGGAAGGGTCTGGAGCACAAGTCTGATGGGGAGCAGCTGAGGGAACTGGGGCTGTTCAGACTGGAGAAAAGGAGGCTGAGGGGGGACCTTATTGCTCCCTACAGCTGCCTGGAAGGAGGTTGTGGACAGGTGGGGGTTGATCTCTTCTACCAGATAACAAGCCACAAGACAAAAAGAAATTGCCTCAAGTTGCACCAGGCAAGGTTTAGATTGGATATTAGGAAAAATTTCTTTATAGGAAGGGTTATGAAGCATTGGGACAGGCTGCCCAGGGAAGTGGTAGGTCCCTGAAGGTATTTTAAAAGTGTGTAGATGTGACACTTAGGGACATGGTTTAGTGGTGGGCTTGGCAGTGTTAGGTTAATGATTCAACATGATGATCTTAAATGTCTTTTCCAACCTAAGTGATTCTATGGTTCTATATAGTATCCTATACTTGAAGCATTAAGGGAGTAGTATATCCCAAAACAGACAGAGAAATTTATAGTAGGTTCCTGCAAGTTCTGAAGGTCCTTGAGAGCAGCCAGGAAAAATTGTTCTTTGAGACTTCAGCAGAACTTAAGTCATATGAATCTTGCCCAAGGACATTGCTATAAAATTTTTTTTGACATTTCCAGAATGTAGCTAAATGCCTGACTGATGCTATGGTATTTTCCTTGTTCTCCCCAGTCCTGAGAATAAAAGCAGCTTGTTGACAATAATGGGAAAAGAAGAATTTATTGTATGTATTTCATTTGTGCTAACATAATTGCTTTTGTTTGGTATGTTTCACTAGCCACCTGAGAGGCTACAAGAAATGGTAGAAGAAGACATGAAGTGTTCCAATTTTCTATATGATGGTACAGGATGATAGGGCCTCCAATAATCTTCTTATAATCTTAATAGCTCTTCATGCTTAGAAATTATTTTTCCAATGATTTATCACTTTCTTTCCTGCACAAATGTTCTTATGTCTACTTACTCTTAAGGGATAGTTATGTGCATTATCTGATGACAGCCACTCTTCTTTGCTATTCCTCCACAGTGGAATATCTGCTGTAAGCATTCAGTTACTCCAAATTGCATAACCAATCAAACCAATAAAACTTATCCTTAAAGATTTTATCTTTAAGGACAGGACTGTTAGAGGTAATGTGACTTTGGAGAAGGAGTGTAAAATAATGCATCTTAACATTATGGCAATTATTTTAAAGACAAGGAAATCACTCATAAGCATAAAGATGGGTATAAGTTTTTTGATCACCTGAGTCCTTGAAACTTAGTACAAAGACTGTAAGGTAGCTGTTCTTTCCTCTTCAAGCAGCTAACAAAGCTTTTGCTGGCCAGATTGCTTTCCATGGCACCAGAACATGCCAATTTCCTTACTGGATTTGCAAATAGTCTATCCAAGTGTCATGTATTAAAGAACTCTTTTGATGATATACAACAAGGAAGTTCATTTGAGATCACTTCTGGTTTTCTTCTGCAACAGAAGACTTATGTAATTAAACTTGACATGTTTGATTTTTTTAAATCCAAAAGCAACCAATATTTCTAATACAATTGGATAATACCCCATATTTAAATTTCTAGAGGTTCAAACCACTTCGTATATGTAGATATACTTGTATTACATAGATATAAATATTCGGCAAAGGCAATGCTGTGGAATTTCATGCTTTATTCTTTTTTGTTGTAACTTGCTTTCAGGTTCAGTAATTACATTTGCAAGTCAAAATAATATTTACTATGTTCCTAAAGTTTGTGTATATCTAAAGAGAGTTTATAGATGCAATTTAAAAATGGAGAATACACATACCATTAATTAAGAGACATTTTTTCTAATTACTATAATTAAAAATTTAAACTATAATCTGGGAATCAAACTGTCATCTTCTGGCTAACAGCAATATGGATTCAGCAGTTGCAAATTTGCAGAGAACTTGCAAGGTTGCTTAGTCAGATCTTAGTGGTCTTTACCATAAAATGACAACTCAGGAATCTCAGACAAAAAAAGAAAATGCTAGAGCATTCTTCAAGTAAGGAAAAGATTAAAATTAGAAACCATAAACACACACAAAAATTATCACAAACTTTGCATGAAACCTGTCGTCTACAAAACATGGAAGGATAGGTGTCCATAGCAATTATTCCCAGTATAGTCATCTGGCATAAAGCCCATTTTTCAACGTGATCTAGGGGCTCAAAAGCACACAGAAGTAGCAAGTGAGATTTCCAACACTCCAGAAGCTAAGGGACTCCTTAAATCACTTAAGTGGTTATGAGAGTGTCTCATGGGACTCCTTAAGTCCCACTAACTCCCACCAGACTCAATAGAGTTAAACACTATTACATGGTGCAGACAATGCCAAACTGGGAGGAGTGGCTGATACACTAGATGGTTGCGCTGCCATTCAAAAGGGACCTCGGTGGGCTGGAGAAATGGGCTGGCAGGAGCATCATGGAGTTCAATAAAAGGGAAATGCAAGGTTCGGCACCTGGAGGGGAATAAGCCCATTTACCAGTACAGACTGGTAGCTGAGCAGCTGGAAAGCAGCTCTGGGGAATAGGCCCTGGGGATACCAAATTGACCATGAACAAGCATGTGAAGGCAAATGGCCTCCTGGGCTGCATTAGGCAGAACATTTTCAGTGAGTTGAGGAAGGTGATCCTTCCCCTCTGCTCAGCCCTAGTGAAATACACCTGGAATGCTGTGCTCAGTGCTGGGTTACCTAGTACTGGAGAGACATGGACATACTGGGTTGAGTCCAGAAAAGAGATGTGAAGGGCCATGTGACAGATGAGGAAAGGCTGAGAGATGGGATTCCTCAGCCTGGAGATGAGAAGGTTCAGGGCGTGTGTGCTTGCGGGTAATATGATTAACATGTATAAATACATTACTGGGGACAGTGAACGAGAGAACGCCAAACTCTTCTCAGCAGTGCCCAGTGACAGGATGAGAGTCAATGGGCACAAACTGAAACACAGTAAGTTCCACTTAAACATATTAATACTTTTTTTACTGTCAAGGTGGTTGGACTGACAGGTTGCCTGGAGATGTTGTGGAGTCTTCATCCTTAAAAATATTCAAAATCTGGTTGGATAAGACACCAAGCAACTTGCTCGAGGTGATCCTGCTATAAGGAAGGAGATTTAACTATGTGGTCTCCAGAAGTCCCTTCCAAACTCAATTATTCTGTGATTCTGTGATAGTGGTACAGGTATGGTTTCAAATAGACAGATCCAAAGACCTGCTGAGGATCTGGAGGGCAGAAATAATATCTCCAAATCCAGCCTGAAGCAAACACACAGCCACTGCAGGGCACAGCTCCTGTGATCTCAGCATGAGACCTGGTTTAATGTATGTGCCATGCCTTCTGCATTCGCTTCAGTCCATTCCAGCCTTGAGTCCGACTGTGGGACATGACTGCAGGCCTGTATCCTAGAATCATAGAATCATTTAAGTTGGAAAAGACCCTCAAGATCATGGAGTTCAACTGTAAACCTAACCTTAACAAGTCCACTGCATGTCATCACCTGACCTGGTGCATCACTTCTTCGTGAGAGTTGTTCTGTGGGCTTATCGCTATGATATGGTTCAAAACTCAAAGCAGCATCCTTGCTTTCCCCATCCCCATCTGGTGACATCAGGCAGTCCCAGAACACAACTTTATAGCAAATGTCAAGCACACACACACTCCGTGCTTCTTTTGGGGAACAATTCTGTCTTCACCTGCTAGATCTCTGTGGGGTGCAAAATCATAGGGGGCAGAGTTTTAAGAATATCAGTAATACATGTCCTTTTTTTCCACCAGCAACAAAACCTCCTCCACCAGCACCAATCATTCCATTTTTCCATTTCAGGTGGTCAGGTGGCTACATAAATGCAAGGAGGTATCTGATATGCCTGTGTGTGAGCTGTGGTCTCACTACAGCTTTCACAGGAGTTTCAGCTGATATGAAATCTAGAGGCAGGTTTACCCTTAGGCAGTCTACCAATGCTAGGACAATATTTTGAGCACCTGATACTAACTTTCTTTTCAAAAAACAGAAACTAGCCTTCTCCCAACAAAGTGCTGACGATCTTCAAGCACACTGTTTTCAGTTGCAGTGGATCCTGCTCGTTTTCACTACTCTTGTAGGATAGGTTTGCTCTAGAGAAAAGGAAGGTAAAGGGAGACTGTGACAGCCTTCAAAAGTGGAAGGGGTTGCAACAGAGAGGAAGAAATCAATTGTTCTTTGTTTCATCTATAGCTATCCAGAGATGATGTGCTTAAGTCATTATAAGGAATATTTACATTAGATAGTAGAAGAAACCTTGTAACAATAACCTAATAACAATAACTTAAATAACCTCATTTTTCTTGGGAGACTTTACCCTGAGGTATGATTAAGCAGTTTAAAGAGGCAGTTGTTTAAGAGTGATTTATGTAATATCCAGGACCTGGAGCATTGGTTAAATGACCTGTCAAGGTCATCTCATGCCCTACTTTCTATAATTAAATGATACTGACTCCTAACTGCAGCTGTGATGCGAAGTGTTCTCACCCCTGGTTTCCAAAGAAATAAACCATTCTGGATTTCTAATGATTGCTACACTGAGACTGATGGATTAGTCTGAACTAGAAATGCCACAGCTTCAGGTATTTATCTCTGTGGTGTGTAAGAGACATGGATCAACCATTAGCCAATAATATTGCTGATGGTGCAAGAAAATGACAGAATTTAATTGTCTCTTCCAAGAGGTTTACAACTGGTGAAAGGACTGTGTTGTCAATAAAGTCTTGTTGAAGGCCAAGAAACAGAAAAGAGAAAATCTGCTGAATAAGGAGGGGCCATTTTTACCCAGCGAAAAGTATTTTTCAGGTCACCATCAGCTCATTTAATCTGACCATCAATCTTCCTCCTCTTATGTAGTAAACCTGGTCTGATTTGTTTTATTTTTATGTAGACAAAAAAATATCAATATATGCAGCAGATCGTCATTATTGTAAATTCTGTTAATTTAATACATTTGTGATGCATATGCCACTTAATTACGAAGAATAAGAATTTTCCTGGTTGTCCCTGCTCTAAGCAAAGTATGTAAGCACCTGTGTACACTAAAAGATACAGATTTTGTCTCTGAAATCTTTGGGACTACAGCTGACTTTAAAACTGGTCTTAGATATATGGTACATATGAAAATAATGGGAACAATTTAGACATAAGTAAATATAGAGATTATTTCATGCTTGCTGAGTAGCTGGAGCATTGTTAAGAGGTGGAAGAGTCTTGGCTGTTCCTTTGCATCTATATTCACCTCACACACTGGGAAGCCTCATGGGATAGTTTGTCTCTTCCAAAGTTTCTCCATGAGTAACAGCCGCAATGGGTCCATTAGACCTGAGGCTGCTTTCTGTTACTGGAGTAACATAGCATCTTTCCTGGGGCAAGCATCCCACCCTGCCAGAAAGCAGAGAATTGAGCTTTTACTGTTGAACAGACACAAAATGTTTCCTTCCTTCTCCAGTAAAGGAAAAGGCCTTAGCAGCACACAATTGTAATTCAGGGAACATGGTGGCTAATGTTCTTTTCAAGGGCAATAAACTCCGACCTTGCCAGCATATTTTAATCATATTTTTCATGTTGTGAAGGGCAATTCAGTCTTTTAGCAAAATGTCTTTATTTCCAGACTACAAATCACTATCAGCCATTCAGAGCAACTATACAGAAATCCTTAATGAAAGATTTTCAGGCAACCATTTCTACTCCTGTCAGACACAGGGATCTCTCTGAAAGATGAGTACTTTGCAAATTGATACTGGGTGTTCTGCTCAGGGGATGATATAAACATGTGAAATACAGGTGCTCTTGTTCTCATGAAAGTAAGGTGGTAGGTAGAGGTAGGTCATCCTGTTTGGTTTTGTTTTTTTTTTTTTTTTAATCATGATAATAATTTTGAAGATGTGCACAGAGACAATTTTTGGATTAGGATGCATTTTTCCAGGAATGTCTGGATTATCCTATCCAAATCCAGTGGTAAGGCTGTGTTCCTGCAAGTCCTGGACTGGACTGGCTCCTGAGCTATCACCTCTCACAACTGTAAGTCCTGCAGATCAGCAATGTCTGCCCTTGTGATCCAGAAAAGAGTCTTTATGGACTACTGAGGTGAGTAGGAGCCCTCATCTCCCAGAGGAGGGATTCTGCAACTCTGGGTGGCAATGACTCTTCCATTATAGTTTCTAGTTGAACTTAGTGGAAACCGAAAGCTGAGAGCTACCATATGCTGCCCACATGCTATAGATATCTTCTGAATGTTAAATATCTCTAGGTAGCCACATTTTCTCTTTTGGATGCCACCAGATTTGTACCGGTCTAAGAAAGGCAGCTGTACACATACAAGTCTGAGCTGCCCAGAAATGCAGTAGTTGCGCATCTTTGCTACTAATTAGAGAAAGAGAAAAAAATGTGAAGGTTTTATATATCTGCTAAGAACTGACAATTTTAAAATACACACACTTTTTGGTTCTCATTAAAGAAATTTGTTAAAACTTTTGTGCTTTTCCAGATTTGTATTGCCTGTCTCCAGACACTGTTCCCAAATTTATGTATTTCTTTTTTTAAATATCATCATGAGGTATTTAGTCTGACTGGTTCTACTTTTTTATTAACATTTTTTCTCCTTAAAAAAAGAATAATTGGCATGACTTAGAGGTTTTGTCTTTTTTACAAACTGTTTGCAGAAATAATACATAGTAACATGTCAGAAGACAGGAAGGCAGGCCAGAATGTATGACAAGAGTTATTTATGATACAGGTATATTGTGTGCTTGTTGCAAAAGCACGTTAGTTTTATGCTCACGTAATGATTAATCAAGCTGCCTTTAACAAATGGATGTGGATGTTCACAAGGAAGGCAACGTGAAGAAGTCATTTGAGCTTTTTCTTGTTTTTACGCAGAATTTAATCCAGCTTACACATGTGGTTACTGTACAGTGTTGGCCATCAGATGTCAGCTGAATATCCGCAACTGCCATGTTTGTAGTGCCATCTATAGTCATGGTTTTAATTGCTTTCAGCCTTGCACTATCTAAACAAAAAGAAAAGAACTTGAGCAGTGGGGCCTGGCTGGAGTCTTATTTTCCTTTAGGAACAGAAATTCTAATTTTTTGCAGTTTGAAGCATTTGTACATGCCTTGGAAAGGGTATACTTGGTCAATGCTAACTGGTTGGGAGGCAGAACTTAAGCTCTAAGAACTGATTTTATCCTTTCAAACTGTTATCAAGAAGGAGACATAAGCAATTCCCTAGGCTATCTGAAATGCTTCATTTCACTTGAGTACTGATAGCTAACAAACTAAGATTGTTGGAGGAAACTGCTTGAAAAGCTGTCGGAGCCAGCAGGTGTATCTCCATCAAACAGAATAGGGTTTGGCTCAAGCATTAAACACTAAAATGTCTCAGCCTGTCATTAACTGTGTCCTTTCTCCTTGAACCGTTTCACAGATTTAACTATTGGTGCTGTCTGGCTTTCAGAAAACATCAGCCAACTGGGAAATCAGTTTATAAAACTGATTGTCTTTGGTTTTCTTTTTTGAGGCTCAGAAGTAATGTTCTCTCCCCTGCCTGAAATTCCAGTAAGCAATCCACCTTGTCAGCTAATTCTTGACTTAAATTCTGGGATGTTTTTTGTGCCATAAACCACAACGTTGTCAGCCTTGGTGTTCGTACCCCAGCATGTCCAAGGCCACACACAATTTCTTTGCAAGCACTCCTCTGCTGAGTACTAAGAGAGCAATGTTTATGTATCCTGACCACTACTACCTTGATCTAAATAGGAGGTACGTGAGCTAAATAATCACTAAGACCAAACACTGCTCTGCCCAGGAAAATTTCTCTTTGAAGCCAATGAGCTTCTGTATAAGCAGGTTAAGACTGACCTTGCCCCTGAATGGGTGTCTTTAAACAACCCGAACTGCAAAAATGTGGACAGCATTCATGTCTGTGCATTGCCTCAGACCCTGTATGAACCTATACACGGTTATCCTGATGTAAACTATCTGGGGGCCTTCTCTTGTTAGTTTATGTCAATCAAGATTTAATAGTCTCCAGCAGCTCTCACTGGTATCAGCAGGATTCATTATTCAACATCAGAGACAGCAGTTGTTTTGTCTTGTATCATTTATTTAATATTCCATGAACAGTCCAGTTTCCATTTCTCATGCTTACACAAGCAGTGAAAACAAAGACATGGCTTGTATTGTCAAGCAAGGAGAATTTGGCCCACGGTAAATATCAGGGTTTGATGTTAATCTCATCCTTGTTTTATACCAGAATAAGCCACTGCTTTCAAAGGTATTAGTCCTAGGTCACACCAGTGTCAATGCAGAATGAATCCTGCGCTATATGCCTCCTCTCCTAGCAAAGGGGCAGAAGAAACCTAATCCTTCGTTATTTGTTGGTGGCGTATTCTGCCAGCCAAAGGACTGAATCAACTTTTTCCCACAGCACTCTCTGTACTTTTGATGTTAGTCTGACTTCTTCTAGCTCACCACACTGAAGCATTCACCATGACTAATAGCAAAACAACACCCACAGGTTTCACAAAGGAAAACGTTTGTCCTCGCCTAACTCTCTGAGATAAAGTTTTAATCCAGCTGGTCTGGAACGTGTAACCTCTCATGGCTTTTCTCTGGTACATTTCCACTTGCTTCCACATCCCTTCCCTGTTTTCTCTCCAGCATAGTACCTAACTGAGAGTTTAAAAAAGTTGAGATAAAGCAGACTGAAAGAGAATATTGAGTAATGTTAGATAGTTACTAATAAAATTCCCTTTTAACCTTGAGTGATTCATGTCTTCCACTGTGCCTAAGCTGCGTGCAGCTCAGCTCTGGAGGATGAAGACTCCTGGGCCCTATTGCCCCTTCCCCAACCATCCCAAACTTTTTCTTGCAGGTTCACCCATACCTTCATGGGCTTACCGTTTCCTGCAGTCTCCCAAGGTCGTATCAGTTCTCAGTGTAGGATGCCTGAAATTCTGTGTACACTGGAGTCAGACTGCTATCCACTACCTGTAAGCTACCCAAGATTTCTCCAAAGTAAGGGAAGGCCTTCAGGAGCCATGAGTCCAGCGTTGGCATCAGGGGTAGCTGAGAAAGTAGGTGTTCAGGTTTTTTGTTGATTTTTTTTATGTTTTGCTAGTAAAGGACTCTAAAAATGGTATTGCTGTGTTCTCTCTTTTCTTGGTTTTCAGGGTATCCTCACAGTCAACAAAAAAAAGGAGATGATGAAGGGAAAAATAAACAGGGAATAGCAAATTGCTTTAATTGGGGTTTTAAGGTCACTTTTCCAAAAATAATTTAAAATGGAAGCAGAGTAGCCATAATGGTAAATTTGGAAAGAGGAGCTATTTTCCATAATATTTCTGGGTTAGCAAACCTACAGCTTGTTCTGGGAACTGTAAGCCTATTCTTGTCGGCTCACACATCAATCATCTGCAAATTCAATGGGCAAGCTCCATCTGTAACGACACCTGTGCAAAATGACAGCCACTTACAGGTGCGACTGTGGGAAAAACTTCGCCTTGCCATTAGCCTTTAGTTAAAAATGCTGATAATAAAGTGTAAAGAGCCTTTGTTTCCAGTGCTGTTTTGGCTTTTTTGGGGTGAATAGTTTAAAACAAGAATAGCTGTGGGGGATTTGTTTGTTTGCCAGCAGGTAAAAGTGATTAACACAAACAGCTGATCAGTAGAGCTAGCTTCCCACTGGAGTAGAAGCAGGCTTGGAAGGACAAGGGTTGTTTGGAAAAGGACACTTAACACTATTATATTTCTCATGTCTTTTTCATTATTAGTATTTTCAGTATTATAGTTAAACCAATTCACTTTTTAAAAGATATTAGTCTCACTCTCACCCAGGCTGGCATGGCTTTCATAAGGCTGCCTTTATTTCTTCATAAAGAGTCCGAGAGTAATTTAAGATCATTATGTTTTGCTATTTCTTTCTTTTTCCGTTGTGACACCAAAAGGGGAAAATGATTGGCAAAATCTTGCCTCTTTATTCTACCTGTGGCCACAGCTTGATAATTCAGAGGAAAACACACATGGCCTGGCTTAACATAGCTAGGAAGAAAAATGAAAAGCTTCTCTTGTGTAGTCTGTTGTTACAACTCTGCAGAGTGCACCGGAGCAGGGTTGCTTGTACAGAAGGCACAACGATTGCCAGCTCCGTTGGGAAGAGACACAGAGTCCATACTGCAGGTAATTGCTAGGACATGCATACATTTGATCAGATGAAAACAGCAATGAAGTGTGTCAGAAAAGATGAACTGCTGTCAGCCCCACAAACGTAATTATTGCTCACTCAGTTTTGACTTTCAGCTTCGAATAAGAGCCATTATCTAGAGCAATAAAAACAGCTGTGCAGAACACCACCCCAAACTTACTTAACAGAAATGCAGACTGCTTAGTTTTGTTTTCCTTAAAATGTAGTTAAACTCTTTCCAATGCTGCAGAGCAGCTTAGATGATTTTATTTTCTTTTCCTACCACTACTCCTAATCAGTTTTATAATCTGTGAAGGGAAGTACTAGGAGCTCTTCTGCCTTGGCTATCTTGCATCAACTGAGGCAGAACTACTGAGATAATTTGAGGAAAATTTCCAAAAGTGACTTTCACTTTAGAGGTCCTAGTTTTAGGGTGTCCAGGATCACCTTAAGACTCAGTGGTGTTCTCAGACATTTCCAGACTAGGTATCAGCTGGATTTTTTTGTCACTGAGAAGTTATTTATAATGTCTATCACCTGATCCCCAAATACCGGTACATCTGAATTGGAAGACAGTTGTTTACAATTCAGATATCCACATATGTAATTCAAGGGGAAAAAATAGAATTTGGTAAGGGTTGCTTCATAACCACCACCACCCTCCCCCCGAGTTATTTTTAATTCTGAATATCTAGGATGTTGTGTGGATGCTTCCCCTTTTCAGATTTATTTCTTGTAAAACTTTGTATAGATGCTGTAATTTTTATTAGGAGTAATTTATTTCTCTAGTGGCCTTAAATGGAATGTGGCTTCTATTGAATGTAATTATTTTGGTATTTGTTTTGAACAGTAAATGTGCAGCTTGTAGGGGAGATCGACTTCTGCACTGAAGAAATGTAGGCAAAATTTTAGTGTCAGACTGAGAGCTTCACGAGTCTGAAATATTCAGACTCGTACAAAGTTCAGAAAAGGAAACCACACAGCTCCCTTCTGAGTGGTGACCAGGGGAATACCATCGCTTCATTTCCTAACCCACCCTAACTGCCATGGGCTGCTTCCAGTGTGTTCTCAGTTGTGCAGGCATTTGTATTGTGCCTTGGTTTTTTGATGTTTTTTGTGGGTTGTTAAAGGATCTGGTCCTGGTTAGACAGCACAGGTAATTTAAAGTAATTGCTTAGTACATATACTATGGTTTCAAGGGTACATATATTTGGAGAAGAAAATAGATTCCTGTCTGAGCCTTTTACATTTACTTAAACATACCAAATGAGGTGACATTTTTGGACAATAAAATAATGACATCTGGAAGGTTTGGCTTTAGATTTCTCCTTGTAATTACCCTGCAATGCAGCTGTCTCAGAGAAGAGGAAGAAGGTGCCTAAGCAGCACACAGAAAATACTGAATAGAGAGGTATTTTCTCATCAAAGCATAGCTTAGTTCTTTCTAAATAGGAACATTTCAGGTATCTGTAATATAGCATCCTGTGTGCAGAATGATGACAAGCGTGCTGTGCTGCTCAGCGCGCAGGAGATGTGATCACCGGATTTCATTGTGGAGTTCAGGATCAGTTCCTAGATGAGGGTCGGAGAGTTGAGCAGAGTACCCTGTAGCAATGGAAAACACTTACTAAAAATTGAAGACCCTCTCTGTTTATTCAACTGAATGCACAGGCTATGACTCTTCTACTGACATTGTTCCAGACATGTCTAGTCATTTTAACATCTATAAAAAGAAAAGCACCAAAAAAAAGTTATCCAAAGTCCCAGAATAGATAAATTATTCTTTTTTTAAAAGTAAGATTATTCCGGAATCCTAATTTTCAGGCAAACTCAAGGGGATTTAGAGATGCACTGAAACTTATTTGCCTTTTGGGGCTGGCTTGATGGCACTATCAGGGTTATGTATTTGCTTGACTGCTTCTGTGCATCACTCAAGTGTCAAGCCTTATGTGTCTGATGTGATATGATACGATTTTCCTGAAAGATCTTTTGTACCACACCACATTGCAGAAGTCTTGCCACAGGTGATAGCTGACTTACCAAACTGTATGGGTTGAGCTGCCTATGAACAAGTTAATCAGACATTCAATTTTCTACATTTCTGATGGATTCAATGAGAGGACGAGCAAGAAGGAAATAGCTATTTTTCTAACAGCAAATTAAACTCCTGTTCGGAATATTAAAGATGCATATTTCTCAATTCTGTCTTGAACTAGAACAATTGATTTTATGCAAACGTGTCATTGTTCAGAGGGAAAATGGTCTTTGTTTTCTAAATCATTGTCAGTGCAGGAACAATAGGCATGTTAGGATATTCTCCAACAGGATGGAGACAACCGTGTCTGAGACCAGTTACTCTCATTGAGGGTAATCTAGTAACTCTTTGGGATACACCCTCTGTTTTAATAGGGCCAACATGCTTTGCAGGCTGCAGTTTTCACACACATTAAAGGCCAGCCTGTGTCCCTAAGTACATAGTGAAGTCCTCTAACACCTGCCTTGGAAACAGCAAGACCAGACTCAGAAGATCTCAGCTCTCCCAGAGGCATAAATAAGATCTGAGTTTTTGAAGAATTAACCAATGTTCCCATGGGAGCTGTGCACAGCTGAACCACAAACTGGGTTCTAAATACAAAATCAAGAGGTGACACTGATAAAAATGGCTCCTTTCACATTTATCAAATCAGGGGTAGGTGGGGTAAACAATGCTCTTAACCATCGCAATCTGTGCTTGACTAAATTTGCCATGAATAAGCAATACCTTTCTCTATCCCTGTCCTCTCATCTGTATTGTATATTCCTGTCTTTCAGTGAACTATGTATATGTAGATCAGATAAAAGAGTTAGTACTCACTCGAGCTGTGAGTAAGAGTTAAACAGCTGTTGTACTTATGCATTGGACAATATAGAGGATCAGGGACAGAAAAGCTTTCTGGAAAGTCTTGGCAGCAGTTTGGGCATCTTTCTGAGACAAGTTGCTTTCCAATAAATGGTGATGAAGAAGCACTGACAATCTGAAACAAAAACAAAAAAAACCCCTCTATCGTGGTCTTTTGCATTTAGCAGTTAGACCCAGGAGAAGTCAGGAGTGAACCTGGGGAATAAAAAACTCCTTACAAGGTGATTTAACAATAAGGCAGCAATGATTTCAGTTTAATGAGTTGGCAGCAGTGACAGCTATGAATTTTCACGTGTTTCCTCTCCCTGCGGAGGCTGTGCTGTGAACTCAATCAGACGACTGCTCCAGATAGGAAAATCACTGCCAACACCAAATGTTTGTTTTTTAAGTTGGCCAGGTTCCGTGATACAGTTCACAGTATGGTCCCACAAATAACTGATCTGGCAAGACAAAGGGGAAGCTGTGCTAAGGGATCAAGGTAGGCAAGAGGCAGTACAGATACAGGTACTTACTGGTGTCTTTGCCAGGAGCTTTGATTCATAAAATCATGGTCTCAGCTGGAGGCAGAGGCTTGCTGCAGCTCAGCAGTGAGAGAGTGGTAGAGTCTGTGCCGCCAGATGTTCCTATTCTATACAAAGTAGAACATTTTGGTCTCAAATACCACACTTCTCATGTAACCCTCAGTTCATTCCTGGTGATCAGTTCTTATAAGAGCATAAGTTATTTTCCCTCAAAGTAACCACAGTAAGGGAGTGATGGGGCAGGGAAAGAGGGCAATGGGGTTTCTCAGACATTTTAGTTACAAAAACAACCTTGTGGCAAGCTGCTATTTTTAGTTAAACTAATGATGAATCAAAATGCTTCTCCAAACCTAATTAACCAATAATAATTACCATAGCAACCAGTTCTTTATGTGGCACATGCTAAAAACACTCTTAAAGAAGAAGCACAACAGCTTTACTTTCCCAGTTTTCCCCAAACAGACAAAACTACTCTAATCCATTGTTGAAGCCAATCCAAAACTAGAAAGCAAAATAGGAAAAGAACTAAATAATTTCCCACAGGAACATTTCAGTAATTAATGAAGTTTCTGTTTTTTAGGACTGATGTGCCTTGAGAATGTCCAACTGAAGATGACATTGAAAACCATTTCTTTATTTTTCAGATGTGTTTTAGTGCTATCAGCCCCAGCACTACTCTGTTTCTACGCAGCAGAAAAAAATGTACCTGCTGAAGAAGTTAATAATAGGTTTATTTCTGCAGGACACACTAGGGTTTCTTTCTGCAATTGAGGTAGTAACACACAAGTTCAGTGTCCTCCTGGACTTCAGAATTATTTCAAAACGTTTTCAGCTTTCTCTCTTCCACCTCCACTGTGCTTTCCATATGAATGTATGCTACTGTTGGTTCAACTATTCATGATGAAGATTGTCTGCGGCAATTACTGTCTTTTAGGACTAGCTATCAATCAACATATTTCCAGTCTGTTGGGTTTGTCAACCACTCCTAAGTGTTCATTTTCCTCAGGTTATGGGCTTTTTGGAAGCACTAAATTTGGTCAGTCACTATACAGTCCTTAAACATCTATTAATGGTAGGTCTTAGAAAGCATTGAATCAGGAGACTTTACAGCTGGCCTTACGGCTTTATATTCCCTGATGGACAATCACATGTTTTCAAAAAGGAAATTCATGGCAAAATTGAAACACACTTCAATTATGATTTTTGAAGTTTTAGAAACTTCTGGCATTTGCAAACCCTTCTTTACCTCACTCCCAGTTGTTCACAGACTCACAGGATTCTGTATAAACTCCAAATCAAGGCAAACTCAATTAGGTTCTCTTAATAGCAGAAATGTCTACAAATTGTTGTTATCCTTAGCCCAGCTCTGTTCTCAGTAACTCACCTGTATCCTTCTGAATTTCCTGTTTCCTGAACTACACGCAATCCTGTCTTGAAAGCTGTCTGTGGCTGATCCGCCTACCACTTCACAACAGACTTGTGAGCTGCTTTACCATTTTTTCAATGTATTTTCCTTTTCCTGTTCTGTTCCATTACTATACTGTACCTACTTTGATTGATACTGCTTCCTGACCAGCTATGTCCAGTGCCTTTTAATTGTTTAATTGTTTAATTGTCTGAGATCTGGTGGTTCCCAAATCAACTCAAAATGTTATCTTGGATTTAGCTGTCTTAGCAAAGCCATTTTTATACAATGAGTAACAGATAAAAATTACATTATTTGAATCAATGTGTAAAGTCAATTTTAAACTTGGCTTTCTCATCTGACCTGCATCCTCTCCTTTCTTTGCCTTTGGTTTTGGCTAGTTTTCATATTGATTTTGCAAAAGGCTCCGAGATGCCTGTATAAAAGACACTTTATAAATGTAAATTTAATTCACAAGTGATTTCTCTGTGAAATCTTAATCACCCCCTGTGAAAAATATGGGAAGCAGAGTTTTGGAGTAAAAATTTTAACAGCTGCTTCTGACTACCAGCATGATCTTGACCAGTAAGTTTCTTTAGCTCTGTTCATCCTGTTATGTGATTATGTGCAACTGCAGGTTCAGCAGGGACAGTGCTGATCCTGTTACACAGATATTCCCAAGCAGCATGGTGATGGGTGCCTTCTTGTTTGCATTTTTTAAATATTTGAGAAGCAGACCTCCCCAGAGCCCTATTTAACTCCGAGACTATCACTCATGACTTTTTAAGATCACTTGCTGTCTCTGCTATAGTTGCTTATTTGAGTGCTGTGCAAGGTACAAATGGACTGAAAAGCTTATAAATCCTGTGGAAATATTTTCTTTTTTTCATGTTATACCTCATCTGTCCTACTGTGTGAGCACTGATTATCTGCAAGTCAGTCAAGAAGCTATGAAACTGTGTATGTCTTACAAAATCAGTCTGCCCTGGCTTGTGGCCCTGATAAGCAGTAGAAAATCCTACAAGACTTAAGGAATTGGCCACAGTAAGCTGTAGGAAGAAGAAGTGGCAATGAAAGACTCGGTTCTTTTTTACTCCTTTATTAACAAGAGCCACAGATTAGTATCCTTGCAAGGCATAGTGCTTTACTCTTTAAATTGGTTTCAATCAAACCACTATGTGTAAGAAAAGCAGATTCTGCCTCTGAGTAAGCTGTTGTTTTACCTGTAACATGTTTTCCATAATTCCCTTTGTCCAAATCAAATTATGTGCTTGTGAAATCTAATTGAAGGCCAAATTCTACTGCATTTGCTCTAAGGAGATCTGCTGAAGTGAGTGGCACTAGTCCTGAGTATTAGCAGAGAAGGGTGACTGAGCTGGGCTCATGAGGAACTTGCAATTCAATGTGCAAGCAAACGAGAGCATCCTGCCACTGATTTCACTGTTGAAATGCACATTTCAGACATTGTGGAAGGCTTTTATTTTTTTCACCCTATACTCTAGCTTTCCTTGTGTGTAAGCATTGATTATCTTCAAGGCAGTCAAAAAGGGATGAAATATTAACTCCTCCAGCCACTCACAGCTGATTTCAGTTGTCCTGCTGAACAACCTAATTCTGACCTGGTTTTATGTCAGCCCGTCATACCCCTCTTAGTAAAGGAGTTACCTCATGGGCTGAATTACTGCATTCTCCATTTTACCTTGGAGGAAAGGCAGAAGGTGTCTGGGGGAATCTGGCTGGTCTGGGGCAACCTGTCTCCAGTAAAACAGAGTGAGGTAGATAACGGAAAAAGCAGTAAGCATAGAGGAGGAATAGGGACAAATGCAGTGAGACTAAATAGCCTCAAATTCCTCCCTTTAAAAAAAATAAAAGGAAGGGGTAATGCTATAAGTCAGTAAAATCCAGAATGGTAAGAGGAAGATAATTTAGGAATTAGTCACTGTTTATAAGCATGATGTGGCGCTCCAAGAAATGATAAGGCTGTGAATTAAAGCAAACAAAAGGAAACATTTTTATCACAAAGTGCCTAATTAAATTGTAGAAATCTTTGTCACTGAATGCCATAGAGGCCAAAGGTACAATTAACTTCAACAAGGTATCAGGAAAAGTTAAGCAGCCAGATAGAGTGTGCCACCTCCAGCTCAGAGCTGCTGTAAACCACAGGATCCTGGAAGCCAGGAAGATGCAAGGGTCATGCTAATCATGCCCTGTATCTCACAGACTTTACCTAGACATCTATTACTGGCAAAGGTTAAACAAAACTTCAGCTGGAGCCAGGATATGCATTCTTATTTAATCATGGCATATAAATTGTAAATAAATTCCCTGTACGGGAATATATAAAGCTGAAGTTTCTGCCAGATGCATTTGATTTGATATCAAATCTTACTTTGAAACCCACGTGAATGTGAGGAGCAAGACCTGCAGATCTGAGGCGAGTCATCACAATGAGATTATGGAGTTTTGATCAATGTTTTCTCTCTACTACTAGGACAAGAAACACTTCGATTTTAGGAAGACTATCAGATAATACTACAAAAATGCAACCTCTAGCCCACAATGTTCCACAACCACAGATTACTGGAGCATTCAAGACTTTTGACAAAACATCACTGAATGCTTGCTTTATTCTTGTACTTGTATCTACTGTTTTATCCTTGTTCTTCTGCCTGGGTGCTCTCTGTTTTCTGCAGTCAGAGACAGCATCCCCAATGACAAACGCTCGATCTGACCTGATGTGGCTTTTCTGATGCTGTTTTGATCCTGTAGCTATCACCCATAGCATTATGGTCCATAGCTGTCAGAGCCTGGGCAGCTTTGCTGGGCAGGCGATGTGGCCACAGGGTACTGTAGCCCCCTCCCACTCCACAGCTGGTCTGCCACTGGGAGCAAGGTGTGATCCTGCAAGGCAGGTCCACCCAGTGGGACCTCATCAGCACAGTGGCTGTGACTGGACCTTGGCAGGAAGATGGGAGCTGAGGTTTGCAGTCTTTCAGCTGGTTCACTGTGCCCCGGTGGTTCCCTAGCTAAGGTAGCAGTCAGAGTGAGTTGGCCCTGCACGCTGCATTTGAGGAATATTAACGACCTTTGGACTCTTGACCCTCTCACAACTTTAAGAAAAGGCAAGGTGAAGTGGAAACTGAGAAAGGTTCACATGAATTCTCAACCCATAACAGGGGTGAGGTGCTGCATAAAGCTGCTGAAACTGCAGGTCTCTAATGCAGGCAAATATTGTGTCTTACTCCGTTTCCCCAGCAATCCTCACTGCCATGGTGTTGATGTGCCCTGCTGTACAAACATACAGAGCACAGAGGTATCAATGAAAGAGCAGTAAGCCACTGAAATTTATGCTGCCCCAGGACCCCACTCCCATTTGGCTCTTTTATGTTCATATTGCAAAGGAAAAAGCCTTGATGCATCTTCTGTGAGGAAAAAGAGTGCAGGTCTTACATAGGCCTTAGTGAAGGTCTGTGTACACAGCACCTGCTATGCAAGAACGTGGGTCTCCTTTCAGCTTCCCCTGTAGAAAGGTTCAGGATTCAGATTCTGCAAGCTTGTGCTTTGGCATCAGCTGAAAATGAATTAATTTAATTTGGTTAATAAGAACAGAATACCTTTTATCACTGATATTAATTCTTAGCTAACTGACACTCTGTTTTCCTTAAGCTGGCTTTCTTCTCAAACTAAGCCATGGAACAAATCACAAAGTTGTTTTTACAGAAGAGGCAGTGCAAAAACAAATTGTTAATTATGTTTGTAATCATTCCTGACTAAAGCCCTGTGAGTCAGTTCTTGGAAACATCATTTGTGGTTCAACTAGAGTTTAATGCCCCCAAACACTGTATATTTCTTCCTCAAGGCAGAGAGAATTTTACACGTTTGATGCCTCTAATTAAGATCCAAGAGATTCTTCTATGCAAACGTTCCTGTTATTTTTACAGCCGACATGACTGCAGAGCAGTCTCATTCTCTCTCCTCCCACCCCCTCTCCCTCTCCCCACCCCCCCCCCCCCGGCCTTCCCCAAACAGGTATTTTTGTTTCTTATTTCTGATCAAATCCTGTTTTGTTGTTCATTGCAGATAGCGGCTCAGGCAGTGTTATTTATGTGTATGAACACCGCAGGAATCTTCATTAGCTACCTATCAGACAGAGCACAACGTCAAGCCTTCCTGGAGACCAGAAGATGTGTCGAAGCCAGACTGAGACTAGAGACAGAAAATCAGCGACAGGTATTGGAGAAACAATCTGATTTTTGTATTAACTGCAATTGATAATTGGACAAGGCCAGGCTTTTGTAGTCTCACTGACTCCAATGTGATGCCATCTGATTTGTGCAGCTTAAATGAGTTGCATGCTGTTATTTTACTGGTGTGTATCAAACTGATATGACATCTTAAAGATTGTTGCTGGGAAATGGGATTAATAGAGAATGGCTGTTCATTGCCCTTTCCCATACAAGAAGGGGCCATCAAATGAAACAGCAACTGGCAGGTGTTTAAAAATGGTTCTTTAACACAAGAGGAGTTAAGCTGGGGAACTTCATGCTTTAGAATGTTGTGGATACTAAAACTTGTTTCAGTCAAGTGGACATGAAGCAAGTTCATGGACGTGAACTCTATCTAGGCAGAGAAGATACTAAAGTGTCACCTCTGGGTCACAGGTGAATTTTTGGAACTGGAAGGCCACTACAGGGAAGCATCACTAGATGCTTTCTCTGTTCTTAAAGTCCTCCCTATAAATCTCCTTTTGGCCACTGTCTGCAACAGCATACTGAGTTAGGTGAACTTTTGATCTGAGCGGGCATGGCTGCTCTTAGATAGATCATCTTGCCCAATCCAAAATAACAGGCACTGAATAAAAAGAAGTTTGCTGCTTATTGTTTTGTACCAAGGGAGCAGAAATGAGATGTAGCATGCTATACATATGTTGCATTCACACTGGAATATCAGAAGGTTCACTCACTGTTTAAAAACTTGCATTAAGATCAAAATACAACCAGTATGTATGTGTGTGTATATCTCTCTCTATATATATAGAAAGTATACATTACACTATTTCATTTTCAAATGAATTTAGCCAATCCATTTTGTCCTGTTGCATAGATGTGTATATTGCTTCTCAATTTTATTTCATTTACTTCTTGAAAGCCATACTTTTATACAGAGATCTAGCAAGATGTCCCATTCTAGGCTCTACTGACTAATGACTCAGTATGAATGCATGACTGTGCTGAGTAATGCGAGTTACCTATGCCAGCACATCTCTCCAGCCATTGCTGACTGCAGAGGCTTTGAGGGATGCTATCAAGGATGCTCTATTCTCATTTTAAGTCTAGAAGCACATTTTTATGTTTGGTGGGGTTTTATGAGTTTAGAGGTTTTTTACATTTTTCTTCTTGTCCAATCTTTTATAAACTAATATTTTGTAAGTTTTACTTTGATCATTGTTTTCTAGAGTTTGTTGTAAAAATCTTTATAATAAGCTAGCAAAAGATTCCCATTCCAGATGATTCTGAGAATTGTCCATTAGAATTAATTTATTCTGTCATGAGAAATTAAATTTCTACAGACAACTCCTTTTTTTGAGAAATTCAATGTTGATGAAATTTTATCTCCTATTCAGAAAATGAAGACGGAATGATTGCATTTGGATGGGGTTTAAGAAGTCAGACATTTATTTTTTTTTGGTGGTGGGGGGAAGTAGGAGTTGGGACTGAAATATTTGTTTTTAATCAGTCAATGTTGAACTGCACATTTTGTCTTGGCCCAGTGCCTTGCAAGGCTTCAGAGCTGTGCTGTCCCCTGAAGGCAGAGCTTCCTGGAGAGTTACCTCACTGCGGCTGAGACTCCCCTATAACCAGTGTAGTGTGTCATAGGCATCGTATGACTGGAAATGCATAAGAGAAAAGGTATTCAGGCCAAGGAAAAGGAAAATTCAGGCCACATAAAAATACAGACATCAAGACACCAAATGAAAGATCTCAATTCAATGATAAACTAACCCAAAATTTAGGAACAAAACATTTTGAAATACATCTGATTTAATTTGTTGGAACTCTGAAACTGTGTTATTACCACAACTCTCTCTCTCTCTCTCTAAATACATGTAACATACATTTCAGCTTTTTGTTTATATTTGGGACAATGACAAAATATTCCAATACTAGAATGTCTTGAGGAATGGAGAGCCTGTTTCCCTCAGTCTTTTATTCTTTCCCTTTGCTTCTGAAGTAGTGGCTTATTTAAGCAGTTTCTAAACATACCTTCTTTAAGAAGACTGGCAATGTCACATTTTAGGTGACTGCTTTTCCTGAGCAGCTTGTTCATGTTCACTTGATCAGTATCCACAGGCAGTAATTCAGGGACTGCTAACATTTTTCTGTCTTGAAGTCATGTATTTCATGATACAGGAGATCTGTAGTTGACATGAATGTAAAAATCATATTACCTGTTAATGCATATCACATTTTAAAAAGTAAGGATTAAATCATGATGAAGTTTAATAACTTCACTCTGTGACTTTCTAGAAAATAGTTCTGGTTTATGAAGGGCGGGGGGGGTAGGGAAGTGTGTGCAGACCAATATTGTGATGTGGCTTCTGAAAAGTTCTAAAAATATGGCTAAGGAGCTACATATGTGAAGAGAACATAGAGGAATACTTATTTGTGTAATTCTCCCAAGCAATACTTTCAGAAATTCCAAATTCTGTTCCATTCTGATTTGTTTCTCCTCCACTTCTCATAAGCTGTCTAAACTTAAGGTTTCTTACAGCAGGGTCAAGCTTTTTGTGGCTTTCAGTGATGGTACTGCTACTTTTTATATAAATGGGTGATGTAATTAAAATCTCTCTCAAGTTTTGTTTCCACCCCACACAGCTTCTACTTCTTAAACTGAAAATAATAATTAATTACAATGGGTAATTGTATTGACAGGTCATACATGTGATGCAGCATAGGAGGTATGACAGCTTGCCGGATAGGTCCCATAGGGTCTGGTTTTGTCCTTTGTTTAAATCAGAAGACCAGTAAAATTAAAGTAAGAAAAAACATGAGTTAAAACCATGGGGTGGTATGTTCTTCAATAAGTAATTGCAGAATAAGAATCCAATTTTTTGTAATTTTAAAGGTTATATAAATGCTTCAGATATACTTCAGTTCATTACCATGTATTGTTAAAACTAAGAAAGCAAGTTTCTGTACTCTCAAAATGGCCCTTCCAAATTCCTGGTATCCTTTAGATTTGTCATCTCCAATCATCTGTCATTCTAATAACTCTAAATGCTATTGCTGTCATTATTCAGTATTGTGTAATGCCTAAAAAAGCCAGTCATGGGAAGTCACCCAATTGCAAGCCAAACATTTTATAATCTATGTTTTAGAGACAAACAAGAGGTGCCATCAGATGTGGAGCTGTGCAAGGGAACAATAATACTGATAAGTAGGAATCTCTTTGCATTTCAGAGATTTTTAGGAATCCCTTAATATTTGCAGATTTTCTGGAATACAAATACAAAGTTTTTATTGTATCAGCTTCTGTCTTGTAGTGACAAGCAAGAGATTGTTCTGTACATTCTGATAAATTTCATATAGACAAGCTGAATTTTTTTCAGTGAAAGCAGTTTCATTTGTTCATTTGCCATCATACTTTTCTGTTAAGTGTGATGAAAATACAAAGTGAAACCACCAAAATCCCACCAGAGGTGAAAAACATTGTTTTTGTTGTTGGTTGTGCTACTCTGAGCTGAAATTTGGACAGTTAGGTGAGATAGTTTGTTTGCCAAATGTTATTTTTCAGTGCTCTCTTCCTTTTGTGAGGTTTTCAGAGTTTAAGGACTCCTTGCTCTGTTTCAGTATTGCAGTGAGGTTTTCTGATTTGACAGTCAAAGCCGTTTTGCTGTGCAGACATGCCTGCGTGCCATGCATTGTCTCCGTAAATCTGTATTAACTCCGTTGGTTCATTGTCCACAGAAAATATCCTCAGGTATAAGTTCAGCTTTTACGGTAATTGCAATTCATTCACTTACCGCTCAGGAAGGAAGAGGGTGAAGTGCAGACCTTTATGATGGAAAAGACTTTAAGGAGCCTGGGCAAAGTTTTTCAAAGCTATTAAATGACTTAATTTCCAGTTTCCATGTTTCGAAAACTCTGTACATTTAGTCTCCTACAGCTTTTTGATCCTCCCTCCCCCACCACCGTTTACTCTCAACAAGACTTTTGAGTAAAATTTTCAGAAGTATTTCAGACAGTTTGAGTTGTATTTTCAAAAGGGACTAATTCACCACGTATCTGAGTTTTTAATTATTTTTTTATTATTTGTAAGCACCTGGGGTTGTTAACAAGTACATATTAGCATTTTCAATTACAATGAATTTTCTAACTCTAATTACTCTATTAATAAAATGAACAGTACTGTGGATACAAAGGAGAATTACTCCAGCAGTCATTGCTAATGATGCTTGTGCACTTAACTGTATGGTATTATATGTGTGTCACCATTTAGAAATCCCAGCACTCTGTGAAACTGGGGGAACATCTGTGTCTATTTCTTTCCCAGTTTTCACTACAAAATTAGAATTTTGGTGAAGAGCTAAGACATTTCAGAGCTTGGCTTAGTTAAATGAGACTTCACTGCTGGTGACTACCAGGAAAACAGTATAGAAAGGTAGACATTCTGGAGAAGCAAGCTAGAGAAGGTAGCACACACAAAATAATGTGTCATAAAAAGAGTCTCAGTTTACCAGTTATTGATCAAATAATTAATTTATATTTTTCTAATTAATATATTTTCATCTATATGAATATATTATTCAGAATATAAATAGATATGAAAATATTATTAAAATATTTTCTAATGAATTGTAGTTAGCTGCTTGTCTTTAAGATACACAGTTAACCAACCAAAAACTGTAGCCATAAAATGCCCTGCAGTTTTGTTTTCAACACCCTGTAAATATGAATAAAAAACAAATATGAGATTCTCACATTTAAGTCCCTTTCATTCCAATGATATCATCACTTTCCACTGCTTGTTTGAAATTTTGGATCAATATTTTGATTTGACATATGGGAGTTTCAAAAAAGTTAACATACAGTGCTGTACTTTGTTAATAACCACTTCAAAAACACTGTCTTCCTTTTTACCTTGATTTTGTTCTAAGGACACAACAGGTGATCCTCCTTTTGTCATATCTGGGCAATGAAAATAGAAAGTATAACTTACTTCTTTAATTAGCTACTGCAAAACTTTCAAAAACAATTAGTATGTAATTTCCTTCATTGCAAAAATGATGTGAAATTGCCTTAATGAAGAGTAGGAACCTGCATTAAATTTAATTTTCATTTCTATTGATCATCATACAAAATCCCCAAGTTTTACAGGAATGACATATTAAATCCAGACACATTGAAATGATGACTTTATGAAGAACTGAATTTACAATGTATTTCTGGTGTCCTTACCTCCTCTTTCTCCAGTAATTCATATTTGCTTGAAATTTGTCTAACATTTTAAATGCTCAAATACTACCATTTATAACTGTAGAGTCTCTCAGGTAACTTTGTTGCTCTGCCTTTTCCTCTACCACACATACATATTGCAAGATATACATAGCTGAAAACAATTATGCAAGGAGGTTAATATTTGACTTACAAAATTTCTTATGACTGAAGCTGGAAATGGATCCTTAAAATGTCTAGGAAGGGAACATCACAGAATTTAAGTAGCTAAATGACTTTAAAAAACAGTCCAGTGCTTACTTCTTATCTTGTAATAAGATCACATTACAGTACGGCTATTCATAGAAAAGTAATTTTACTCATAATTAAGAAATTTCTATGTCATGGCCACACTTCTGCTCTCCATCCAAGACCTCTCTAGACCACTGAGACTGATGAAGTCTGAATTAAGCAATAGGGAAATATGGGTGGGAGGCTGCTTTCAAGCTAAGCAACTTTGTTACACAGTATGATACTAACACTAATAACCTGTGGATTGGACTAGGGTTTTTTGGGGTTTTTGTTGTTTTTTTTTTTAAAGAATTAGATAAAGTCTCTCTGAAACATTTTATTTCTCTCTGAAACATTTTATTTACGTTATTTCTGGTAGATTTAGAGCATCTGATGGTATCTTGTGAAAGAAGTCTTCTCTGTAGTTGTTTGAGTTGATAAGTGAAATCAGTCCAGGTCTGTGTGATGCTTATATTCATCCCCTGGCAAGGTGTTTGTACTTGTTCTCACTGTAGCGGGTGCTGCATTGCTCATGAAAAGAAAACTCCCTACCTGGTGCACAGAGCTCACCAGCAAAGCTGCACTGCCACTGCTGCGCTAAGCCCTTGGGAGGGACTACACTCAACTCAGAAAGGAAACCTCTGGGTTTTAAGCTCTGAGAAGTCAAATAGAGATTCTTCTACTTTAGCACTACATTTGTGCAATTCCATTGGGGTTACCTAGTGCTAAAAGGTACTAAAGCTACAATGCATTAACCCTTTAGCAGGCAGACCCCTTTCTCTGCAGGCATCGTTTCAAATTCCACCAAGGGAAGGTTCTCTTACATGGAAATAAAACTCCTTCTCTGTGTCTTCCCTAAGTCTTAAGAATATTTTCTTGGGTGTCTAGCACACCGGCAAAGGAAAAAGAGGTGAAAGGTAGAAGAAGGAGCAATTGAGAGTTGGTGGGGAACAGCCACTGCCTGCCTCTAGTCTTGCAAAGAGTACTCAGGCGAGAAGGTCCAGGCTGGCATCGTACCCAGTCTACTGGGCTTCTGGGGATGCTTCCCATCAAGGTGATACGAAGGCAGGTATCTCCAGGCATAATTACAAGTTTGGTTTGGTTTTCTTCATTAAATGGTCTGATGAGAAGAGTCCTGTCTAAGAACATCCTAGCAGACAATTCCTCCCTGCAAGTCCTCGCGCTCGCTTACTGGACACCTACTTTTCAGCTAACCTCTTTCTCATAGGAGATTCCACTCCTCCACTCCACTCCATAGGAGAATCACCCATAGGAGATTCAATTCAATTGAAGCTCATTTTGAAAGTTAAAACAATTTGGATATTATTTCATTCAATTTCCACAGAGAATTTGAGCTCAACCACCCTAAAGAACCATTTGTGCAGGTGAGAAGAGAATTGTTTTGTTTTCTGGGTATGAACACACATTCTTTTTTTCCAGTGGGGGTCTCAGGGCTCTAGAATAAGACACCCCTTAGTCTTCACTCTATTGTTGGCATATTTATTTTCTCCTGTCTGTTATCTGTGGGAAAACTGTAATCCTCTCTTAATCTCTTTTTCCATTAGAAAACTATTTTTTGACCATTTGTTTCCTGTCTACCTCTACTTCCAGAGGATTTTTTTCACACTTGCCTCTGTAACAATCTCTATTTTCCACAACTTTAAGCTCTCTGCAGATCGATTAACTCTTTTTTTTAAATAATAAATAATAAAAAAAGCTTAAATGTTGTGTAGATTTCATCAAAATTTTACAGATCTAGATTTTAATCAACTATTCAGTACTTTGCAACCTCTAAAGTAAAAGCAGATTGTACTGGGATTGGAAAGGACACTTTAAGAGGGTTAAATACTATAAAGTAATTTTTTTATAGATATATATATTGGTGCTAGGAATATGAAAATCTCTCTGAATTGGTATGAGGATAAAGTGCAGATTTGGTTTAAAAAAAGAATAATCTGAATTTTAGAGTTCACATGACTTTCTTTTTTCATTTTAAAAGTAGTTTTAAATGCTTCATACATTAAAAATTATGATCACAATAATTGAGGCTTTATTTTTAAAGGGCAAACAATAACTTCACAATTAAAAATTCTGTGTGAACCTCTGGTTAGATATCGCATTTTAGTCAGCTTTTTTTTTCCTTTTTTTTTTTTTCCTTTTTTAATAGGAAACAACCTGTGAAATGTGAGATGCTCAGAAAGGTTTCAGAGTTATCCAGACTTTATTTCATCTTGGTACCTTTCTTTAAAGAACAGTGATCCCAATGGAAATTTGTTCACAGCGTTGCTCCTTCGGTACTTAGAGGACCAAACACAAAGTATAACATACTGCTTAATCAAAGAAGTGAGGGAACATGCAAGCTTTACATTGCTCTTCATGATCCATACCCGAATTGTGATTCAGTAGGTGGCCTCTCTAGTAGTAGGTTTTAGTAGTAGAAAGTAGCAGGTCTCCTAAGTCCATTAACAGACTTTTCCTCCTTACGTGGGGTGGGGAGGAAGCAATATTTACGTGCACTTATGATTTTGTAAGTACCAGGAAGCACATCACAGGACCAGCACAGGAATTTTCTGTATCTTCTTGTCTCAAAACACCCCATCTGCTTAACCCACTTGCAGTAGAAAACACAACATTTTAGTTGTCAGATTTTAGATGTTATTCCTTCAGGTTTGTGGATGTTTGTTTCTTATCATTGCAGCATAACCCCCACAGTTTGTTTTCAAGTAGAAATCTAAGGTAAAACCAAGATAAAAGTAATCCTCCGCTTTCTCTCCCATTCCTTGCAAATCTGGAGTAGTCACATGGACTTGAATAGAATAATGAGATTTACAGCCAGTGCTACAGAGATGGGAATCAGGCCCTGAACTGCAATTTATACAGGGGAAAAACAATCCCAAAGAGTGTCAGGACTTCAGGCATGGGAGCTCTCCTTGGAAGAAATTGGTGAGAAGGAAACCTCTTCTTCCCCTCTCTAGTAGATGGCTTTTGGATTCATTAGTGATCAAACTACTTGCAGAAAATCTGTGTTGTGGGTTTTTTGATCTCTAAACCAGGCTGTTCAGATTCTGTGCTGGTTGATAGTGAATGGGACTGATAGCTCATCGATCAGGTTTTGGTGGCCTGTGCCTCCTGCGTTCTCAGCTCCTTGCTAAAGAGAAAGGTGTCTAATAAAGAATAAAAAAAAAAAAAAAAAAAGAAAAGAAAAGAAAAAGAGGCATTATCACAGCTGCCACTGACTAGCAACGCTTGCTGACTGAGGGAGGCAGACAAAGGTGAAATGACTAAGGGGAACGAAACAGTTTCAGCCCCCTACAGTGATGAGACACTTCTGCCAGCTGGTCTGCAGTACAGTCATCTCTGTTTAAATAAAGAACTCCAGGTTCTCAATTCGTCACGCTAGTACCTTTCCTGAGCTCTGAATGTACTTATTCATTTGAAGCTGATTTTTCTTTCTTGTTGAGGATCAGAACTTTTAGGGTACTAAGGAAAGTTTATACTAACTTTCCTTAGTACTCTGAACTGCCTGTAGGAGGACTCTAAAAATGTCCTTACAAGCTTCACAAGTAATAGAGAGACTCTGTGGTCCAGATAATGGTTTTAAACCATCTGATCATGATGGCAGTACAAATTCTAAGCTGGCCATTGTCAAGTCACTGATGCCATTGCTGAGATAATTTAAATTAAGATATAAAATTTGGATTAATATTTATGACTAGGCTTAAGGTCTTTAAGTACCTACCTACCAGCCTATTAAAAGGGAATTAATTATCAGAAAGTGATCATTACTCCCACTTATAGAAACTTCCCAGGGGAAGTTTTATCCATCTTGTGCTGTTTAGTACTGCAGTCTTGTCAGTCTCTGACAAGGTGTATTCCTTGTTTTGACCAAGACAGACGACTTCCTAGCTCTTTTCCATCTTGTTGATCTGCAGTGATTTAGTTATATAAAGCTAAAAAACAAATGGCACGTGAGCTTGCTTTTGAAATTTTCCATGTGATTAACTGCAATAACCAGTACTGCTGAGAAATGTGTATTTTGCTGAAGTTGCCTGGTAATTTCTGAAGCAGAAAAAAATTAACAAAATGGAAAAAGAAACATCTAAATGAGCAGAAAGCAGAAACAGTGTGGAGCAGTTACCTGAAGATCCAACCGCAGATGAGTCAAAGCAGTCCTAAAGAAGTGAAAGTGTACCAGGGCATAGCATCACAGACATTACAGACAGATATGGTCGTTCTGATATTTTAGAACAAAATTGAATTGTTGGAGCTGCTTTGTGCTCATTTTCTATTCTGGCAAAATAAGGAGTAGCTTAAAATTATGTCATTATGGAATCAGTCTCCAATAGGTATATCTGTCCTTCCTGTCCAAACTGACTGACATTTATGGAAGCCAATGTACTAGAAGACATTACAAAGCTTTTTGTTGAGATACGTGTCATATTTCCATATAAACGGATATTTTTCTTCTCTACAATTTTTTAATAAAGAATAAATTAAAAAAAATCATCATGAGATTTGGAAGAAACAAAATTTCAAAACTACAGAATTTGCTTTTCCATGTATTAGACACATATAATGGATTACTGTGGGGCTGGACAGTGTCACTTGCAAGCTTAAATGTTCATGTCAACAAGATGGGGGGACCTTACCACTCTCTGCAACTACCTGACAGGAGGCTGTAAGCAGGTGGGGGTTGGTCTCTTCTCCCAGATAAAAAGTTATGCCAGGGGAGGTTTAGATTGGATATTAGGAGAAATTTCTTCACAGCAATGGTCATCAAGCATTAGAACAGGCTGCCCAGGGAGGTGGTGGAATCACCATCCCTGGAGGTGTTTAAAAAACACATAGATATGGTACTTAGGGGCATGAATTATTGATGGCCTTGGCAGTCCTGGGTTAACAGTTGGACTTGGTGATCTCAAAGGTCGTTTCCAACCTAAATGATTTTCTGATTATTTGATTCTAAAATGGGAAGGTAATAAAATTTTTTTTGTAACTTCTGCTTTCACTGCATGTCTTTGCTACATGGTTGGGTTTCACAATGGAACGTAATTTTAATGTGCTTTTCATTCAGGAGATAAAAAATCCTGTTAGACTCCAGAGGATCTGGAATTATTAACCATTGCTTGTACTCAGTATAGACAAAGGCACTGAATTTGGGATGTGTAGTTCCTATGACCTAAGCTAAAAGATAGCTCAAATGACAAAGCAGCGTCAAGAGATTGTTTCCTGATGTAGCCTGGCAGATTTAGCAGCGGGCCAGTGCAGTCAAGGAACAGACTTGTTCCCTGCAGCTCTTATGCCCAGACACACGTTCCCACCCACTCCCATACAAGTTACTGGTGCTCATGTGAGCTGATTCATTGCACCCATGCCATACAGTGTGAGCATCAGCTGCACTTGGTTTCATGATTAATCATGTTACTTAAAAAAAATAATTTTATTAATAACTTTGTAAGTATTTTATGGAAGAATACAATTTTTCACCTAAAAGATAAACGCAGCAGCAGTTAACAGGTGCCATGCCAAAACAGGCAGGGTGGTTCCACCACTTCCCAGCATGCTACAGGATGAGCTAAGTGTTTATGAAGCCAACATGATACTGGGAAAGCATGAAAATGCAAACTGGCAGCCCTGGAATAAGCCTTCTACAGCTCAGGGAGCACAGGGCAAGAAGGCATTAAGATTGTGATAGCCAACTGGCTTGTGAGAAAGGCATCTCCTTTGATACCTGGCAATAGACTGTTAATCATCAAGCTGTGCCAAGATTTTGTAATGCGGCTTCAGGTACTTAAGTCTTCAAACACTTTATTTTCCGACCACAGTAAAGGAACATCAGTATCTTGCAGTCCTACATGTGCACAGATGCATGTGCTACATATATGGTTTCATGTTGTTTTGGACAATAGTATTTAGAAAGCAATCGGATAAAATGTCCTTCCTGCAAGATGTGTGTGGAAAAAGTTTTTTTTCCTTTTTACATTGCCACAAACTTTATAACACTTCTTAGTCAACAACTAATTAGACACCATTATAATGTCATGACTCTCCTAAACACTGGTTTATCTATAATTTTGGATGAGACTCTAGCTATGTTTTATAGCCAATAGCTAAACAAAGGGAGGCTCCAAAACCTCGTGTGTAATCTGGCCTTGTTTCTCTTTGAGAACACCAGATGCCTAAATGGAATATGGACCCAAGGATGGGGTAAGTAGGAATGGTAACTGCTTGAATTCAAATTAAAAAAAGTTGATATAGCTCATATTATATTTTGCAGCAGTAAGTAGTAAAAGCTAAAAGGCAACCTCATAATGCCTCAAGTTTGAACATATTAGACATTTCAGTTCCTTCTATATTTTTAAATTACTTGCCATAGTCTCGATAATGCATAAGAAAGAACAGCTGCAAATAGACTGTCCATTGTGAACTGAAGTAAGAATGAAGGCATTTCTCCTTAGAGATCTTCATCATAATGAGGGGTGCTATTTCTCATTTTCTAGAGTGGCATCTACAATAATTACATCTATTCTGAACATTGTCATTTTTTCCATAGAAAACAATGCCATCTTTATCTACTTCCCTTAAGCATAACAAAGGCTCATGTACTCCAGAAAGGCTAAACCCACTGCTTTTAACAGCCCTTTTCTCATGCAATTAAGTTCAATGCTTAAGACAGTAAAGTCTCTATGATATTATTTGTAAATGTTGTTAAAGCCAAGCTTGATGATTCTGGCAAAATGATTCTTAAAAATCAAGATGAAAAGTGTGGCACAGTTTCTCTAGAGTCTCTGTTGATTACACATTTCTGCAGTATGTCCACTACAGTTTTACAGAAGTGTCTTGGGAACAGCCATAAGCAACTTATTCCGTGATCCAAAGACTTCCTCCCTCAAGGTATATCCGAAAATATGTGTAGACGAGGAAGAACAAAACCTAAATTGAACTGTTTGGTCAAGAGGGGCTTTTCATCCCTTGGCAAAGCCCACTCCAATAAAGACGTTGAGAAACCAAGGAAAATTGCAGGGTAGTATAGGGCAGCATTTCACCATTTGCCCTGTGCCATGTAAGGGGAGTTGGTGCAGGGAGTTTATGCAGACAGCAGACCCTTCAGGGATGATGCCCTCACATGACCTGCAAGGAAACCTTAGGGAGTTTGACCTTCTTCTTGGCAACCTCCTGCAGGTCTCAGGTTGCTTGTTGATGTTTTCTGCTTGTTGGTATTTTGTTCTCTTTGATCAGCCCCAGTGGAAAGGTCTCCAGTTCAATTTTTATTCACAAGACTGAGACCTTGTGCCCTGGTTAATTGACTCTTCTAAAAAACTTCTCCAAAGATTTTTATTTACTCGTCAGGGACATGTCCCACTCTTCCATGAATGTGCCTAGCTACAATTGTACAGTTATAAGCACTGTTGATACCCCCTGATTTCAGTATGAGGGACACAAGGGATCAGTGCGTGCAGAGCACAGAAAAGTTTTTCAACAAAGAATGACTATTGCAGATGCATAAATCAAGAAGTGGGCATTATAGAGAGTATCAACGTTACAGTCTTGGAACTTTAAACAGACATAGATTACCCATTAAGTTAATTTCCTTTATCACTTCAGGATTTATTTCATTGTTCTTAAATTTTCTTGAAGGAGTAGATTGGGTAGGAGTCAGGTCCATATTTAGACACCTCCTAAAATAGGTGACTACATGCTCTTTACACCTCTGAGCTCCCAATACAGTCAGCTGAGACCTAGTCAATACAGACAACGGAGCCTGGAGAGATCTGTAGTGACACCAAAGTAGTCATTTACATCTGATCTGTTGAGTATATCTTCCGATTTGCTGGATAAAATGGAAGCTTGGGCATACTTATACTGTAGTCACCAACATTCAGGTGTCTGATTCCAGACCTGAATTCTACCACCATGTCATTACATTTAGTGATTTCTACTAATGTTTTCTTTTGCTTGGCTATTCTTTGGGTTATAGGTTCTCTTTTCATTTATTTACTCTAAACTCTGACTACTCCCCCTTAAAGACTAGGGCTGATTCATGTCATGAATGGTTAATAGGGGAATAGATCACTGATCACCATCTCTTTTTTTAACATCCCTTTGTTGCTGTGCCTTTCTTCTAGGTCTTTTCTTTTGAACAAATATATCTCTGTTCCTTTTCAAACCACTTACCACTACTGCTGCTCACCTTTGAATTGTCTGCACTTAACCAATTGCTCAACTAGCAAGCTTTCAACAAAGCTGGATAATGTAATTTCCCTCACCCTTAAGTACATGACACTTCTTTATTAGACCTTTCTCTGAAAACAAGATATTTTTTTCTCATGTCTTTCCCTCGCTCTCTGAAAATGCCTTCCAGGAAAGACTGACTAGAAATGTGAGGACTCTTTATTCATGCAAATAGTAAGGTATGGAAGACTATAAAAAAATTGTAATTTTCTTTTCTGTAATTTGCTATTGCTCTTTTGCACAGATTTGCGCTGTTCTTGTGCCACAGCATCTAAATCTGTGAAATGGGAATAATAATATTTAACTACTTTAAAGGGGAGTTATATGCAAGGATTTTTATATAAGGGGGATGGTGATCTGACACTCATTCCTGGATAACTGAAAATCTTTTGTAACTGCTGGATTGAAGCAAAGTGATGTGAAAGGCCTGTGAAGAGGGACATATCTTGGTCCACAGAACATTAGCATCAACTGTAGGAAAAGAAAGGGTGGTCGTGATCCACATTAGAGCCCACCTTTCAGTGCTCACTTTGTGGAAGGGGCCTGGTTCAGCAACCCCACCACCTTGTCAGTCTGATGTGGTGTAAGAGCAGCTTGGAACAGCAAAGGACAGCTGATGCCTGTGGAGGGAAGAGTTTTATGTCCTTTGAATGTGTCAGTACCAGGGAATTGACTGGTGGCTGGAACGCCTCATAAAAATATTTATAGGCACACACACACTCACACACATGCACACTTGTATGTTATTTTTCTTGTGGTGTTCCTCCATAGCATGACATACATGAATGAGCTGTGTATGCACTTTCAGTTGTGATCCTAACAAGAGCTCTTTCCATGCTACAGTGTTAATAGAGGAGGAGTGCCACAGAGCCATCCTAATTAACCTCTTTTTTATGGGTCATTGCCAAATCTTATGTGCAGCCAAGAATGTTTAACTTACCTTAATATGTAGCATGAAGGTTAAGATATCAAATGTTGTGGACACATTTTTCTTGGCTTAGTGAACATTTGCCAAGTGAACTATGTTTTATTTTAAATAAACATTCCAGAGCCATTGCTTGACACCTTCTTAAGTGAATGTGAACTAGGAATATAAGTTTTTCCTTTTGAGAAAAAAGTACATTCTCCACTTTAGCCATATGTGTATGAAGAAATGATTTTTTTACCATTCTTTTTATGTTCTTTTATCTCAGATGTCATAAACAGTTCAATAATAACCAGGATTTCTGTTTGCCTTCTTTCTTTTATCTTCTTTTCTTTTTGAAATTGTATTCCTATTTGTCTTCCTACAAGGATATATTTCTCTTATAGTGGAAAGATTTTGTGCTATTGTGAAATATCTTCACAGGAACTCATTGAATACTTTAATCAGATGGCTCCCTGAAAGACAGATCCGATTTATTCAAAGGGTGGTTTTATTATATGGTTGTATTGAGCAATGTATCTTAATAGCAAAGGAATAAGGCAACACCTATCCTAAGTGCCTTCTGTTATAAGAGGCTGAAGGACACAAAACACCAAAATTATTTCTGGTTCCTGGAGTATCAATCAGCAGCTTTTCCCAAACATGCTGTCTTAAGATGCCACAGGACATTTGCTTGAGAGTGGAGCTACCTTAGGCCTGGGCATTCCTGTGAAAACCTGGGTTTGCAGGAGTATAAAGGACCTCCTGAGGAACTGGTTTTCTTCATGCTATCACAAGCACGACATCCAGTGTCTAGATATCAGAAGAGGAGTGGAGGATAGCAGAATTCCCAGGTGGGAAGGGTGGAAGAAAGTCAAGACAGTGCAGTTGTGCTAAAATTAGTACCACCCTGTATGGGGAAACAGAAAGTCTGAGCTCTGCTTTTCACCAGAATAAAGGATGAGCTCACTGTGTGATAGCTCACTGCCTGCTCTCTATCAGCTATCACTGCCTTGTGTCAGTTTTTTTTCTCTCCTTCATGAAGGCAGCCCTTGATTTAGTAAAAGTTTGTAGAACAGGGGCATCAAAGATTAGTAGAGTCTCGGCTCTCTCATCTTCCATGTTAGCATGTTATGTAGGCAGGAGCCCAGGAGAAAGCTGCCACCTCGGAGTGGAGGTCACACACCTTCACTCCGGCAGAACCTAAATTAGCAGCACGTGTTTTGCCTTCTTAAGCAAATGTACAGTTCACCTCAGCTGGGGCTGCCATCTGGACAAATGAAGGTATTTATCTACAATGTGTTTCCCTTGTAGCTGAAGGTTGTTTGCTAACTAATGACTAAGACTGCTCAGAGAGGGTATTCTTCATGGTCATCACTACAGAAGTTGTAAGTTAGAAATGATGTTGCCTCCTGTCAAGGCTGGGGAGGGGTTCCTTCATTTTTTTCAGATGTTTCATCTACAGCTACATTTCTTCCACAGCATCTGATCTCGCTAGCATCAAAACTGGCATTTTCATTATTGTTTTGCCTTTCTCTTTCATCACACCTATCATCCCTCTGCTTTGTCATGTTCTCTCTGAACAAATTTTCCCCTCAAGAAGGGACATACCCCACAGTCTGGAGAATATTAGTTTATGTTATATTCTTCTAATATCAAGTTGCCTTACAAAACCCTCAACATCAGTTTCTCTGGCAGAAAACAAAAAGTATATATAACATGTTTAATCTTCCACAAGAAAACTGATAGTACAGGGAGGAACTGAAGCCAGGACTCCTGGGTGCTACGTGCTTAGGTACTTGTGAAAAGTGGCCCAGTCTTCATCATTAAATATTGCCTCACTGCAGCGTGCTACAAGAGCCATGGGGTATGCAGCTGCAGCCAGAAAGAAAGCTAAGTAGTGCTGAGCTAAATGCCAAGATACCATTATGGTGATAGAAGAACCTGAAAGCTTAGAATCAAAACCTTCCCTTTTGTAAGATTTAGAATTTCGATGCTGAGAAGCGTTGTATTGCCTGCGGAGTGCATTTTCACTTGTATTTAGTCTGTGGTACGCAGTAGGGATGGTGCTCTCCTTACAGCTGGTATAAGAATTAACTGTATTCTTCTAAATCAACCTAAAATTGCTTCATATTTATCTCCGTATTTCTCCTAAGTGTGACCAAAATAGACCTTTTGGAGACCGAAACTCTTCTGAGGTCTGAAAGGTGAGGTACATGCAGAAGAAAAGGCTGCTCCTAATGTAAAGAATAAGTAAGAAATGCTCACGGAAAATGCAAATGCTGTATAAGTCAAGGTCTTCAGTCCAAGTTAAGGCAATAGGAATCAAAGAAAATGGCCATTGCCAAGAATTCATGACAAGAATGAATTTTTCTCCTGACTGGCTAGAACAGGACACAAAGCAAGACGAGGCTGGCATATCAGAAATTAATGTTAAGATTTGGATCATGTTTATCTAGAAATGGTCATAAACAAAATACATCTATTTTCCATGTTTGTGATAACTTAGCTTCATATCAGTAATTAGATTTTATAAGATGTGCTCTGCCCTGAACCAGAGCTCCTCTGGAAATGAACTTATGTCTTACTTCACACATCCTTCTTGGTTAAGTATTTCTTGTGAATAGTGGTAATGAAGTGTTTGTTTCCTTACAGTTTAAAAGCTTGAGTAAGACAGCCTTAAAGAGCTGCAAGCTACTAGAATTTCTGAATATTTTAAAACTGATAAAGCTATTTCCAGGACTCATGATTTTTCTCATCAGATATTTGTATGACATTATATTGAATAACTTATTTTAGCCCGTACTTGTATTTTCAGTAAAGAGATTTTGACACCTTTGGACATTTTCTTCTCTGAAATGGAAGTCTTGATTATATTTTTGCTCCCACTTCATGTCTGGGTTCAACACTGATTTCAATTCCCAGACTTTCAAAGGGCCTTTCTTTTCAAAGGGCCAAAGTGTGATGGGTAGGGTGGAGTGGGATGGAGAAAGGGTTTGTGGAAATAGCTGTCTTTCCTATATATGAAAGGGAAGTGTTGGTCTGGAAACCACCTCCACCCCCCATTATGGCTTGGTACTATATAAATGCCTTCTCCACAATAGTATCACTAATCTGCTTTGAAAATACAGGAAGAGATTCGCACTGCACTGTATTTTCTCAGTGGGCATTGCCTGGGAGGACTTTTTTGATTGGTGTCTCTATTTGTGCCTGATTTGGAAGTTCACATCTTTTCCTAGACCTGCGCTATTCCCCAAAATGTCACCTGAAATCTGGTGATATGTAGCTTACAAAACTGACATTCTTTTCTTTGATTCAGTAAGATTTTGCTCTTTGCAATCCTGTAATGCAAAAGATGATTAATAATTTGGAGTCAGTTCAGTGAAAACCTGCTAGCTTTTCCTCAAGAGTGGTTTGGAGTGATATATTCCAAAACTGGATAAATCTGATTAATCTAGAAAAGAAAGACTGAGGGCAAGAGGACACAATAACAGTATTTCAGTACAGGAAGATTATAACAAAGAAGCAATCAATTATTATCCATACCCACTTCGAAAGGATAAAGCCTAATTTGCAGAGAAGGAGATTTGGGTGGGATACTTGCAAAATTTGCCAAAACTGTCAGACTGATGAGCTGCTGAAACAGGGACATTCTCAGATCTCTCAGAGGATGATCTAGGCCTTTCATGAAAGAATTCAGTAATTTTTCAAGGGCTTGCCTGGCCCTACTTACATCTGGTTAGTTATATTATGACAGGGACTGATCTTATACATTAATACTACATATATATGTACACTAATATGCGCTGATGTACTGTATAGACACACTACTAATACACTACTGTAGACTGTTACTCTACTAATATACGTTAATAATATACAGTGTTAATAAACATGTGCATGTATATGATTACTTGTCACTTCAACTTGTCTCAAATGTTTACTCTTCCTGAGTGTTCCTGAGACACAGACAAAGCTCATTAGAAATGCTGACTATGTTTTCCAGTCTTCCCAGAAGAGAAGACCAGTTTGAATGGCTTTATTTAAATTCATTTGCATTCGCCCTTACCTAAATCAATCAGTCAAAAGACATGCTAGCCCTAAGTCCTGGGTGCACAGTCTGCAAATGCCAGTTCAGGGAGCTCATGCATCTTCTTCCAGTAGCAAAGCACAGGACTGGAACTATTGCATTGAACAGAAGAGTCAGCCCTTCTCAGAAGAACAGTGTAACACTTCTATGCGTGTGGGAAGTGCTAAGGGACTTGAATCACAAGTACAGCTAAAGAGTTGATTTTCATAATTGTGGTCCAGCACCAGAGACTTGTGTGTATGTGCTCACATAATAGACTTACATAGCCAGTTCTCTGTGTGGTCCAGCAGTTTCCTGGCTAGCCCTCTGTACAGATGAGATAACAGACTGGTTGGACACAATGGACTAACTTGAAACCACCCTGAAAGCAGGAGATTGACTGAACCTTCACAATTAAACATTGATGGACTTAACAGCAGCCAGGAATTTGGGGCAGATCTAGAACCTCCCAGATCTACCTTCTGCTTTGTTTAGTCCCATTTGTATGTTTAAATGTGTTAGTTAATATTCTGGGTGGAGCATCCCATCCAGGACCTTTTCTAGGTGATTCCTGCTGGTGAAGTGATTAAACTATGCATAGATAAGACATAGGAACTGTCCTTGCAGAAACGGTCTATGGAACTAGTCTTTTGTAGGTAGATTAGATATTTAAGAAGATCTTAGCATGTGGTTAAAATATACCAATAGTGATGAATCATGTAGGACTGGGGTTGTCACATGGGATCATGGGACAGCCATGTAATAAGAACTCAGTAAAACAGTCATGTGAGGAGTCTCTGCTGACCAAGCTGAAGACACTGCCATGAGGACCCTGGCAATAGAGACTCCCACCTCCCCCACCACCAGCAACCAACTGTCCATTCTGGGATATTTGAAGCTCTATGCAAACATCCCAGTTAATTAGTTTCTTCATTCTTGATAGGCACTGTGCCATGAACATCCATACAATGAATGACTGAAAGCTTATCTGCTCGCTTAAGGCCTGAAAGATGGCTAGGAGCAGGCTGTCATCTGCAGAAGAACCCATTCTCCCCACTCCCACATGCCTTTGGGTGTGGAAGAAGGCTATATATTCCATGAACTATTTTGGTGACTGCTGTTGTACAGCCCTTACTGTATGATGCGAGTAAGTGTGAATCCATCATGGGACATGAAGCTTGTAGAAGGCCTTTGGGGAAAAGAACAGTCAACTCTGGGTCAGCAGACCAACTCAGAATATAACCTGCCCTGGGGGGATCTTCAAAAAAGAGGTGAAGCGGGCCACAAGCCAAATGACTCATCCTGGAAACATGTTTCACTGAGACATATAAATGTTTATTTCTGAGGTCACATAAAGAGTTTCAAAGGAACTTTGAAACCCAGTCCCATTTGTCAAAATATTGTAAGCACTTCAGTACCACAGACCAATGAGAAGACTCTGAGATTCCCAAGTCACTTTAAAACTTGGTTCCTGATAAATATTGTAACCCTATTAACATACGAACTAGTCTATGGCTAAATCTTCCCATAAAACATTTCTCAAGTGTGTATTAGTTTATATCATCCTTGTCTTTAATCTCTGGCAATACAACTAAGCTTTGTCTAAATGCTGTCTTTTTCACTGAGTCAGGTTCCTCTGTCTCTTTTTTGCTTTATTTATTCTCTAGCTTTATTGTAATTATACAGTTCATTAATGCTAAACACACAGTCTGTAAGTTCTGATAAATAAGCAACAATAAAAATATTTTCCTACTTGCTGCTGAGGACTTTCAAACTCCTTTGGCCTGTATCTGTTAATCAAGCTACCACTGCCTAAAATGCAGTGCTTGTGTTCCCAAGTCATGTTTAGTGAGAAGTTGTCATGGAAGTCATAAGTAGGATAGATTTTTAAATAATCAACAAGTAAGCTTAAAATATTAGAGGGAAGACTGTCTAGGAAGGGGAGACTTGAAGGTCCATATTCTGGACTGAGGGTAATGTGAATTATCACAAATGGTCTGAGCTAGAATTTTTGGAGGGGAGGGTCACATCTTATATTGCCAGCTATCCAGCTCTTTAAATAGGGAGAGGTCAATCAGTTTACTATGAAGTACTAATTCAGACTGACACTTCAGTTTCCTCTTTATTTTAGGAACGGCTGGTGCTCTCTGTCTTACCACGGTTTGTAGTCCTGGAAATGATAAATGATATGACCAATGTAGAAGATGAACATTTGCAACACCAGTTTCACAAGATCTACATTCATCGTTACGAGAATGTCAGGTGGGTGGAGAAGACTCTTTTTAATATTTAAGATCTCAGATGCTGCTAAGTGTCTCTTGTTTGACAGTTTCCCTTCTGTTGCTTTATTCATTCACAAATTAGAAGCTCAGTGTACCCTTGTTTAATCCCCGAGCAGATAAACACTTTGGTGCCTTCTTTTAGTCATCAGGATGGCTGGATGCCTTTGCCGTGGCAAGACCCATTTGAACTCAACACTGGGACGGGACCATTTCTGTATTTTTTCATGTTAATTAGAGTGGTCAGGGTTAAAAAGAAAGGGGACCTCTGCCTGCACATGGCCACATATTCCGCCACAACTTTCTGGTTGACGCCGCATGCTGAGAAATGAAATGGAGACTTGTAAGATGCTTTCAAAGATCTAGACATGTCACATGGCTCCCCTACTTAGTAACCGTTTTCATTCAATCATTCTTATTAACATTTTCCTAATTCCATTTCCCTTCTCTATTCCCCTAGCTAAATTTTGTCTCTCCTGAAATTAGTTAGCAGAAAGGTGATAGTTATCTTATGAGCTGCTACTCAAGGTATTAAGTCCTAATTGTACGTTTACAGCAGAATGATCAGCTTCCACTCCATGATGTTACAGAATCTCTGATTTTACTGTAGTTTCTGACCATCAGAATATTTAGCCAAGTCAGTAACATCTTCCACAAGTTTGTCTCAAACGAGGGCAAATGATTGAGTGGATAACACTGAAGGAAGGGAAAAATAAACGTCCTTGGATATGATGGGAGATGGTTTGCTAGGAAAGCATGTACTTTGCCTTTTGATGAAACCCAAAAATAACTTTGTCTGGACAACTTCAATAAACGTAATTTGAACTTCTGTAGAAGAGTAAATTGATTATCTGCTTCTTCTGTGGCCTTGCAGTAGCTCAGACATATTATTTTATTAAATCTGTTGGAAAGGATCAAGGATCCTTACACTAACTTAAAATGTCTTCCATTACCCTTTTTTACTCTCATAGTAAGTGTTGCTGTAGAAAAGTAAAAATAGGGATAAGATGGCCCTTCTGTTTGAATGGAAAAAGAATTGTGGACAGGGATGAAAAGCTGAAACATAATCTATGCTTGAAAGAGATTTAAAATTAAGATTCTGTGTGCTTTAGAGTACAGGTACTGGTTGGTTCCTATGCATGCTGCCAGGGACTCAATCTTTTCAAAACTGGGTTTCATCTTATTTTTTCCTAAATGTTGAGCACTGAACAGTACGTGCACCAATTCTATATGAATCCTCAAAATTAGTATCCAGTTAGAGTTTTTTGTTGTTTTGAAAATGAAAACTGTAGAAATTAGTTGTTTGAAAATTGTCTTTTTATCAATTTAAGCTATTATTAATATTCATTACTCTTTGGGCAGTTTGGTACTTTACCTTTTAATTTTGTTTTTTCTCAATGGTAAAAATCTTAACCAGCTTGGGAGCCTCTTACTTAATCATCACCCAAACCCTTACCAGTCCATACCTATGAAAATGAGTTGAATTATCATTAGTTATATTTTATTGTCCACCTGATCATAACTATATTTATTGTTGGTTACATTACTGATTGTCTGACAGGGTCAAATTGTGATCTTGTTCAACACAAACGAAAGATCTTCAGCTGCTCAGATTGTAACAGCAGTTATTAGTTTACTTTGAATTGCTAATTAGGTTCATTTGGATTATTTCTAGTCTGTGCCAGCATGGTATGTATTTTTTTGAACATTACTACTTTTTAAAGTAGACAGTGTTTTTCTTTCTTCAGCTGCTAATTACTGAGCTATTTATTACATGTTTTGGTCTAGGTGATAGCTTGCACACCACAGACTTCATGTGTGTGTGTGTGTGTGTATATGTTTCTCTATATTCACATGTGCTCATTGTAGGCATAGTGAACAGCCAAAGCTGCACGGGTAGAAAATTCACTGGCTGCTGAAATATAGGTCAGACTTCTGTCTGCAACTAGTTTGCTGACTAAGATCCTACCATAACTTCAGGGATCTAATTTGATGCACCTAAATTCTAAGTATGATCACACTGGGCTCCCTGTGAAGTCAATGGAAAGAACAACAAATCATCCAAATAAAGATTCACTCCTTAAATAGAGGACCATACTTCTAAATCAGGTACTTCCGTCAAGTCCCTAAAATTAGATGCAATAAAGCTGGCCTGAGTCTGGTGTATATCAAGACTGTTATGAATCTGTTTGTTGTCTTAGGATTTGAGTTTTGTATGGCACATAGATTAATAAAGCCTGAAAATCACACTAAAAGTTGAAATCGCTGAAGTCAAACTCACTGTAAAAAACAACTATATATAAACCCACCCTCAAAGAATACTGTCAGATACTAACAGGCAGCTGGGTGCCAAGTCTTTCTATTTATACAGCCCTTTATATTATGGATGCACTATGACTCAGTCTTCTCATTGATAAATGGGGACTACTGTGCTTATTAAGGCTTACTTATATCTTCCTGAATTATTTGAAAATCCAAAATTGCATAACACACATTTTTGGCAAAAACCCATTTCATACTTTGTAGTATTTCTTTAGTTCCTTCAGTATTTATACTCAGTATTCCAGAATCTCCAAAAGTCTAGAATAAAGTTAAATGAATTTTAAATGAACCTTCACTAGTAAATTGCTGGAAGGTAACTTAGGACATTCAGTTATCAATGGAAATCAGCTGCAATCTTAATATCTATTCTTTTTCAGCATTCTTTTTGCAGATGTTAAAGGATTCACTAACCTCTCCACAACTCTGTCAGCCCAGGAGTTGGTCCGAATGCTGAACGAACTCTTTGCCAGATTTGATCGACTAGCACATGTGAGTTAAACATGGTTTATTTGCAAAAGGGTCTGAAGTCAACTCTGTATTTGGGAGTGCTGGGAAATACCCTCTGATCACTTTGAACAATATTCAAAGAATGTCCCCATTGGGTTTTTAAGCAGCCATTGAGGATGGAAGACACTGACAAGTTTTACCAAAAGCGATTAGTTCTGACAGCAAGTGAAAGTTCAGATAGTCATCAGAACTTCACCTTTCTCTAGTGCTAGACCAAGAATGGTATGAAAGCAGGTCACCTACCGCAGTTTCTAAGGAAGTTTTGTAGTTCTGGTCTGGTAGTCTGGTCCTTGTTGGAATTACTTTTTTTTTTTTTTTTTTTTTTAAAGACCATAGCTTTATTTTGACTTTTCTTCTAAGAATTGAAGAAGGTTAAGAGACCTGTTCATTTAAAGGTCATACAACCAGCCACCACAGTCATTGCAATTTTTAGTTACTAGCAGGTTTTACAGTCTTAAGATTGGATTCTGTCTAAATCAGCCATGAAATTAATTAAACACAATAACTATTATGTTAGGAAAATTAATTTCTACTTAATTAGTACTGATTTGGAAAAAAAGCAAAGCACAGAAGTACAAGCAGAACACATGCTCATTTTTGCTAGGCTTGCAATTTTTTTTTTTTTGTTGTTTCATTGGTCAAAGTTTTATTTCCTGTGACTATCTTTATGTGTCAACATCTGAGCTGTCTAGTAAGGCTGCTAGTGTAGGCAATGAAGTACATTTAATGGCATTTAGCTTGTAACTTATCCAACCAAATGTAGGCACCTACTATGGGAAAACAGGAATTACATTCTGAATATCATTGTCCATGCTCTTTACTTACTGTAAAGAGAGCCTAGAGTGGCTTGCTCTGACGTACACATCTACATCCCTGACTGATTTTTGTACATTTCTGGTCCAGGGTTATGGTTTATTTATTACACTGGCATCAGTAAGACCCTTGGTGTCATCTCTTAGCTTGCAAATAAGAGTCAAGAAAGACAAGACTTCTGTAATTATTCAAAGCTTTTTTGAGTCAGCTCTTTTTATCTCAAATAGCAATGTGTTTTCTCATGTACAGAGTGATGTCATAACCTATTGCCTGGACACTTGCAAATGGGTAATTTTTTTTTGTTAAAATATTTTTTTCCAATCTAACAAACCTCATCAGCTCTGGTCTACATTAAAAACCAAACAGTATGAAAGAACTTACTTCAGTCCTGTCTTTTAGAAAGCTTATAGGAGTAATGTCTCCTTCTGGATGGCTTGATAAAAATAGCTATCCTAACCAAAGAAATGTATTTTAAACCAAATTAAATGTATCTATGTCACAGAAGCATTTTAGGAAGAATATGTACACAATATGACTTATTGCTTTGATTTACATTTTGATTTTGCCTAGCATCCTTGGTAGAACAGATTCCTCTTTCATGATCATTAACTGTATTTTCTAATCATTCCAGAAACTACATTTAACCAATAAAGATTTTGTATAGAAAGACTAGATCCAGTACAGGAGTGGAGAATAATGAAGGCATTTACATCTAAAAGTGTAATCCAGAGAATCCTCCCTCACTTTTCACTTAACCCTGAAGGCACTTCCCTGCTTGGTTTTAGTATTTTATAGGAACTGAAATTTTTGTTTCTTTAAATGCCCAGGGTTTCTCCCTTCCCTGTGGTTCATACATCTCTTACTTAAGCCTTCTAGAAAGTTTTCTGTCACATCCTAAACTCATAAATCTTCATGGAGAACATTGAATACACCTCCATGGGACTGGATATCTCAAAAATGTAGGTGAGTTTATCTAAAACAGTAATAAATATACCAGTTTGTCTAACAGAGCCAAAAATTTCTTACCCAGGAATTTGCAGAGTTTGGGATGAAATAACTTCTCTGTCTTCAAAACTTCATCAGAACAGTCACCTCTCAATGTCCCAGTTGCTAAGTTCAAGACTCTAGGCTCCTTCATGTATTTTCTTTCCTAATTTGTGAATTTGCTTTTCTCCTCTATACATCACTGACTAGACTAGCCCAGCTGTCTAGATCAGTCCTCTGAAAGGTAGAAGACACAGGGAGGAATCACTGCAGAAATTGAACAGATTTGAATACAAAGATTACAGTGATCTAACCACAACTAATTAAAATTTATTAAAAAGAAGGGTATTTCGATTGTGTTCCTTGTTTGTGGTTTCTGAGATGTGGATGTCATGGAACCTGCCTGATGTGCTGACAATTAGAGGTGCCCTAGAGAAGAGCAGAAGTTCTACATGGCTTTGGGTGTTTCTGTCCAACCCAAGGAGATGAACTCTCCCTCTGCACTTTGTGGGAAACCAAGACTCCTTACTCAGGTTTCTGGACTCTTGTGGAAGTGCCAGCTACCTAAAATATAAGGGCCTAAATCTTGTATTGAACTGAACCTTTGCCAAGTGGAGACTGACTGGTCCATTTCCCAAATTTTAAGGACTTGTGGTGTACATGGACCTATCAACCTATCTGACTGATATTGTGTAGAGCTTTTACACCTGGCAAAGGTGCATCTTTTGGAAAAACTCCCAGTGTTCATCTGAAGGTCCCAGGAGACGGAGGAATACTTGTGTATCTTGGAAGTCTGTTCCAGTACCTTAACACTTTCACTGGTAATTCGTTATGGCTTGTTTCTTATTTGATTTTTTCTGAATTTGAATTACATCCCTTGATTTTTGCTATGACCTATCTTTAATAGACAAAAGAACCATTTTGCAGCCATTGATTTTCTCTGGGAACACATTTGTGTGCTTGGTCAAGCCACATTTCAGTTTTCCTTTTGGCAAAAGAAACAGATCAAGCTCATTGCGAGGCTTTTTCTCTGTAAGTTTTATTCCTTCAAATAATTTTTGGGACTAGTGTTTTGGACTGCCTCAAATTTTTTCAGAATCTCTTTTAAGGCATAGGTACTGGCATTGAAAGTAGTGTTCCTGGACTAACCTCCTCTATGTGGTGGAGGCATATCTTCATCATTCCTCCTATTTTATTTCTTTCATCACTGTCCAAAAATCATGTTTCTGAACATACAGTGATGACATTATTGTACATATAATTGTACATATAAAACCCATATAATTTTGGCTTTTTATGATCTTGCTGTCTTCTTACAAACACCATGCCTGCATGGTAATTGATCATTCTAGCAGTTTTATTCCTTCTGCAAATGGTATTAGAAATTGTTTCATACTTGCCAGTAAATCCTTGACAGGCCTTTTGGAAAGTGATCCTTTCAAGACCTCCCTAGAAGGATATTCCACTAAGGAGGATTACACATTCACATCTAGATATCAGATCTGTCACTTAACTGGTTCTTAATCATCTTAACTAGAGTTATCATAACTCTTTTAAAAATAGACACTGTTACTCAAAATCTTGGGTTTTGCTAAGAATTGTCATTAACGTACAGAGGCCAGTTGCAGAAAGCTTGAGGCAGTTTCTTTAGATTTTAAAGGAAAATCCTCATAAATCCTTATTTACTCCTAAAAAAAGTAGTATTTTATAATCCCATATAAAGGATTGTTTGATCTGCTTTATCATCTTATATAAATCATATAATATTAAAGAAGACATTATTTCACAGCTTACCAAAGAATGTAATTTAGCTTAGTTTCTTCTTTCTTTCTTCAGCTTTCTTTTTTCTTGTGCAATGCAAAAGCAATGAGAGCTCAGATTTTTTTCTATTATTCAGTCGATTGCATCAAGTATTACAGCATATGTTGATGCATATAAATTCCATAATGTATGTATCATTAGCACAGAACACTGAATAGAAATTAGAACTCAGTTCAGTATTTCTTATAAGAAAGAAATATAATATTACGTTATGTACAGCCATTTCCCCTTTCTAATAACTTTGTGACATTTAAAAAAGTTTTATAGTTATTGAGGAGAAAAGTGACATCAAGGAAGAAAAATAAGTCAGCATAAAACAGAACTGAAGAAAAGAAATTCCTTATATATCTGTCTACTGAAAGGCCTAAACAGAAACTTAATTAATATCAATATTTTCCTTAGGCAGAAATTTTGAGGAGAGAAGGGAAATAAGATGATATTTGGTGAGATACTTCAGTGTAAAAAAAGTCCTGCTTTGATGAAATAATAGGGGGTTTTTTACATTTGTTTTTCCTCTGCCTTTGCAGTGCTAGATGTCAGCCAATATTCTGATATAAATTGTTTGTCATATTTCTAAATGTATCCACACTGCGTGTAGATTTAGTTTCAGATATGACAAAGAGGAAAGTGTAAAACCCTGAACAGAAGAGCAGACATCTGTGAGCTTTGTCGCAAACAGCAGCTGAGATGTAGTCCAACATCACTGAGACCTAAAGATAACATGAAGGCACGGCATTTTAGTTTAGACATATATACAAAGACAAACACAGAGACAACCTTAGATATGAGTTTGGACCCATCCGTAATATGAAGCATTGAAGCTGAAACAGAAATCTTCCCCTGAAAGATTAAAATCCATGGATTTCATATAAGAATAAAGTGGCTGGCCTGTAAGACACTTCATCTCTTTACAGTCTCATCAGTTCCCAAACTATAAACCAGAATAACAGTGCTTCTTACTCAGAGGAACCGTAGTTGCTGAATGAAAAATTCACACTTTAATATAGGCCTTTTTTCTCCTTATGTTCACTAGCCTGGTGTTAGTGGGAGAGTTATTTATGTAATGTGAATCACAGGTTGCTTTTGCTTATTAAAGAACTGATATCTTATTTTATCTTTCTATAAGAGGTGGTCTTTTCCCATGACCTTTGTTAAATTCTTTCTTGGGAGAGCACAGAAAACCTGCCAAAAAATTCCTTCAATGGCGTATTACCAGTCTTACTTGTGACTAGCGTTTCCAGGGGTGGAAACCAGCCAAACTAGCAGGCTCCACAAGAATGCATCACCCTATAGCCCCAGTACAACACCTGCACCAGCTGGTATCAAAGAGGAAAGAGTGGAAGGTGTTAAAGGCTCTTTTGTCTCCTCAATAAATTCATGACCACATTTAACCTCTGAGCTGGCAGTGCTTTGTTCTTTTGTGAAATGATCTTCAAACACATAACCCGTAGGACTCTGGAGACTCCCTAAAAAACCCTGTCTGTTTAAACACATATGCCAGTAAAAAAAGGTGAATTTCTTCATGCATGTATGTTAGCGGTACTGTATTAAGAAGCAGAGTTAATGGGATTATGAGTGTACATATACGATATTTAGCTAATTTTAAGGACATTGTATGCATTTATAGTAATGGGAGGAGGTGAATGCTTTTTTCGTAGTGCTTAATTCTAGGCTGTTTTCCCTCCTCACCAGCATCAACAACTAATTGTCTTATACTAGTGAATAAAAAACACTATTAAACAATGTTCTTACTAAAGTTATAGTACTTCAGAAGTTAAAGAGCCCAGTAGATCATCAAAAGACCTGAACAATCAAATAAAACCCTGGTGCACAAAACACTTTCAGAACTGATAGTCTACAGGCATTTTATGAAAAAAAGTCAGATGAAAATGACAGATGAAATAAAACTTCTGTTTCCAAATTTCTCAATGATTTAGGAACTAAGAGTTACGTAAATCCAAAACTAATCCCCTCCCCCGCCATGCTCTGTTGACTACATTGAGATTTGAATGACATTTAGGCTTTACAAGCATATATTTGAGAAATGTCCACCTCACCCTTTATGTATCTGCAGTCCTAGAAATTCCTAAGGGTCAGAATTTCCATGCAGAATTGCTCGTGCCTTAGCAGGGAAGAACCACACCTTGAATCTTCCTAACAGGGATTTCTGTGCCCAATAACACTAACGGCATAATCTACTAATTAGCACTAGCTGGCAAGGATGGTTGTTCACCAGACACAACAGCCACAGCTGGTTTTCGTCCACAGTATGGCAAGGGAGAGAAGTGTTGACATATTTGAAAACTCATGCAGGAATGCGCCTCAGTTCCTTCTGCAGCATGAGAGACCCCAAATCTGTATTTTCTGTCAGCCTGGAGAAGTCTTAATCACCCCACTCTAGGCTATTCTAAAAAGAGAAAGCATTCCTTATGTGATCTGACAAACTATGTAAAAATAATTTAATATAGAGCTATATTTAAGTATCCCTTGGTCCAGGCAGGGAATGAAAGATTGCCACATTTTTCCTTTTGTGTGTATAAAAAGTAGCAACAGTCCTTGCAACCGTGACTGGTTGCTCCTGGTCCTCCTTTCTGCCTGCACCACCAGGCTCAAGAACTTCCCTCCATCTGGCTCTGTCAAGATCCCAGCTGTTTTCCAACGTGACAGAGCTGCAATAGTTGGAATTCGGATGGATGTCTCCCTCCAGCCCACCCCAAACCAGCCTGCTGATTAAGAGCTTTGGCCTAGCCCCCATTCGTGCTGTGACAGGCCTTTTATCTAGGTTTCCTATACCTTTGGCAAATGCTTCAGGAACTGAGCTATTGTACACAAGGGCCAAGTCCCTGCCTCCTCCCACTCTGGCCACCTTTCCAAAGGAGGTTTTGGTGTCTTTGTTCTGCAGTTCAGCCTCAGTAATCTCTCATCCACACTGTTTCAGATTTTTCACTTGAAATTTAAAAAATTGCAGATGTGGACTTTTCTGTGGGCTGTTCGCTAACCGATGGGATTCCGTTCAAAAGTAGGTGTGGTGATTAATTCACCACAGGCAGGATTGAAAATGTGGTGTAACTTATAAAACACAATCACTTTTTTCCCTCATCAGACATTTAGTCCAAGAAAACAAGAAATATTAATGAAGTTTCTGGCTGCATCTTTCAGTAAAGTGGTATTTGAGCAACTAATTTCTTCAGCTCTACCTTATGCCAGTTTGCTTTGCTTCCTTTGCAGTCCCTAGGAATGTATTTAATAAGCTTAAACATAAATCATTCACATATGTGAGGCAATTATTTATGAAATATCCGCATATTTTCTTTTGGTCTGGATTAAGATGATTTGGAAAAAAGACTTCTTATCAATTGCTATTGAATACATCTAGAACTATTATTCATAGTCGAGTATTTGAGTCTGCTCAATATCCCCAGACAAAATTTCTACTGATTTCAATTGATCTTGGCAGAATCAGGCCCTTTAATCTTCCACTTGTAGCAACTGAGCAGCTGCAAATAAGGGGAAAAAAAGCCCCCGTTTATGACATGCTGAGTAATTAATTGATACCTTCAGTAAATGGCATTAATGAGTGAGTATGGGGAGGGATGTGAAGTTGATGGATGCTGATGTGAATGTCTGTATAATATCAGCTGTCAATCACATGCCTAAGACAACTTCTGGAATTGCTTATGGGAAGAGGAATAGCAGTAGAATAAAGGCAAGATCACAATAGACTCACAACAATGTAAGGATTTACCACGGTAGTGTAATGCCTGCTGCATCAAAGTTCCTGTATGGACATTATATCTTATTTAAATAATTTACCCATTTTACAAGTTCTTCGTACATGATTATATTTTTGATTCATTTTCATTTAGTATTGACTTGCAACGCTTAGATATCATGGTGAGATGGCTTTAGGAAGTGGCTTTGAGCTCCAGACGGTGAGGAAAACCTTGAATGCTCTTACTATCATTTTAGACCACTGAAAAGCAGGTAGACCCTTACAAAACTCATTCTTTTTACAGCTACAACATGACTACCCACAATTCGCCATTAAACTAACCTTAATGTACTAATACAACCAGCATGATAAAGCATCTACTTTAAACTGTAGATGTGATTAGGCTACGGTGTTATCAGAAGGAATCTCAAGAGACCATGCAGTCCTCCTCTGCCAAAGGCAGATCCCATTAACCCTCTGTCCTTCCTGGCAGTTGTCAAATTATCTTCTTTACCTGAAATGTTTCCAGTGATAAAAAATCTACAGTTTACTTTTTAAATAGGTATAATGGGAATAATAAGGGAAGAATAAAAAGAGTAAGGGCAATATAGTCAGACTGTAGTGCAGTTCATGTTTAACAGTCATAATGTTACCAACAGGGTAAATAAGGAAGGCAAGGAGTCATTTAAGTGCTCCTTGTGGCTTCTTGTGCCAATAGAGATACTCTGCCTGGCCTTTGCACGGCTCCAGAGGGACACACATCTTATGTCATGTCTGCTAGTCCTGTGTGAGTGCCTCACATACCCAGAGGTCTTACTGATGCACCATAGGCTTATGTGCAGACAACTGAGATGAAGCCCAGCCAAGCTGTAACTGTGAGCTGAATCAGTCCCTAGGCTTCACTGACTGCATTGCCTGGCTCTCCTTTGACTGTAATGGCAACCTTGACTGCTGGCTGACATATGGACACTATATATAGTCATCTCTGTTTGGATATCTCACTCTGTAGATGACTTCCTGAGTTTTGGCAGATGAGCATAGAGGTGACGTATCGTGACAAGAAAAGGCATGCATTCATGTGCAGCTGGACGGATTTCCTGTGTCACGCACATGCGCTCACATTTACATACATCAAACTCTCCTTAGCAGGTCTTGTTATGCATTAACATTCTTCTTTCTTATTCTTATAAAAATCACACCTTTTTGAAGTGGTCTGCCTTTTTCTGATTTTCAGAAAATGAGGAGATATGCAGCCAGGTGACAGAAGTCTCATCTGCCTTCAACAGAATCAGCACTTCAGCCAGTTTAAATGGGTCATTAAGAACCAAACAGCTGAGGTTTTTTTCTGTTGCAGACTATGTTCTCTAACTGTGCTGAATTAGATGCTTATTTAATACGTGATTCCCACATTGTCAGACAGTCAGGTACCACAGGTGCAAGACTTCATGATAGATGTTGCATGTAAAATTGTAATTATAATACTAAAATATGATACTACTTGATATATGTCTGTCTGTCTTTCCTGGAAATTGACTTATTTTCCCCTTTTTTTTTTTTCACTATTGTACTATGAAGTTACCAGTTGTAATGTATTTGTAGTGGGTCTGAGTGGAGTTAAAGTGCTGCCTTTTGCTTTACTCCACCTCAGTCAAACCAATAGGATGTTATAAATGCTCCTTTTACTTTGTAGATGTAAAGGCAAATGTCAAATAGAATATGAATCAATCAAATGGCACTATTAGAAAAAACAAAGAACTTTAGAATCTGTGGTTTATAATATCGTTATCTCTTTGCATTTTGTCTAACCAGGGAAAAAGGAAAGAAGCTTAAGGAAGCCCACTAACAGTTTGACATGCCATTGAGTCCTCATTACTTGTTGACTAACTTTAATGTTTTGTAGTTTCACTCTATAAAAAAAAAAAAAGAAAAAGAAAAGATAAAGTGGAAACTGCAGCAAAATCAAATCTCTAATTCTTTCCATTGAGGAGGAAATGTAAAAAATTGTTTTGGTGGATTTTAGGTTGTATGATTTCGGTTGCAGCCATGTGAAAATACCCAGTCTTCACTTGTGTGGGTCTGCAGAGGTGTTGAAGAGGGCAGGGAAAGAGGAATGTTATATATGACTTTTGACATTTTAGAAGCTTGACTTCAGTCTAGAATTTCCTTGTGAAACTTGGGCAGCTAGACATTGCACTGAGAGCCAGCACTGGTATTAGCTGGAGACTTAGCCAAAGCTTCAAACACAGTCAGTTCCTACTGGTGGTTTAAGGAGATTTCAGGGTGAATCAGCTTATTTTGGCCCTATGCCCAGAGCAGATTTTACCCTCGCTGGCATGCTTAAAGCTTCAGCTGACTTCTGCAAAAGCTTTGGGTACAAGTGTTTAGGTTCTCTGTGCCACTCTAAGATTTACAAAGATTTCTCTGAGGTGGGCTACAAAGCTTCATTCTTCCTAGGCAAAATCTTGAATAATAATCTGTAGTCTCATTCATTTTGCCGGTACTCAATTCCTTAGGCACAGTCGGTGTTCACATTTGCTCCTATATCCTACTTAATGTTGTCTCTTTCCCCAGTGGGTTTAGTGCATCCCCACTCCTTTGATTAGTGCAGCCCCCACCACAGGTTGTCAGAGAGAAAGAGAAAAGCTGAAATAAATACCACAGGCAAAATTTTGCTATCATCTAATGAACCAGTTTTACAAATCGTTATCCTGCTCCCTAGCAACGACTGGTCTTCATTTTAATGTTCTGTCATTGGAACCTTCACTGATGGAGTGCTAATACTGCAATCAACGACTATCCATCATAGATAGTCACTTCCCTGACTCAACTTGTAATACTGTCTGGTCCTAGCTGCTTGCATCTCTGTTGTCAAATTATTACGGTCTCTCTTCCTGTGCACTGATTGTCTCCTGTGAGTGCCAAGCCATCAGAATACATTGGGAAAGTTTACAGCTAATCTTGGGCTCATTTTGCTTGTCTGGTGTTGTGGTTTAAGTGCGAAAGTTTTGGCAACTTAGGTATTTCCGCTCACTAGAGAAGGCTCTTCTAAAATAATGATCCAATCACACAGCAACAGGCTGCTTCAGTATATAAGGACACTGTTAATATGTATTTATAAAATGAAATTCGGTATTTTGCTCCTAGGGTAAAGGATGTCTTTAGGTGGATGCCAAATAAACACCATTTCTCCACAGTACAAGTCTAATGCGAAATGTGTTCATTTGACATCCTTGGCATGCAGATGCTTGATCAGCTCCTATAGCTATTGGGAATGCTTGAGCGTAACAGTACAAACTTTAGGTGGGAAGGGACTGTCAGTGGGAGGAAAGAGGTTTTTCATTTATTTCCAGTGTAAAAAGGGGGCAGAAATGATGCCCTGGAGGAATACAGTCTAAAATGGAATATTTGTTATCTCATCTGGCGTTTCTGAATCCTTGGCCTAGCTTCCAGCCGAACTCTGATGAGACCTTTCTCACCATCAGCAAAGACATCTCTGACTAGCATAACACAAAAGTCACTATATTGTTTTTATTGAAAACATAAAAGGTACTATATTTCAAAAGTGAAATAAATCGGGGTTGTATTAATCACAAGCAGAAAACATCTAGCAACAAGTTTTAATATTTTTTTTAGTACTTTTTTCAACTACTTTCACATTCACCTTAAAGTTAGGAAAAAATAACTGCAAATCTTTTCTTTCTCTTTGATACATTTATGTATAGGAACACCATTGCCTTCGAATAAAGATCCTGGGGGACTGCTACTACTGTGTGTCAGGGCTCCCAGAACCTCGCCAGGACCATGCACACTGCTGTGTTGAAATGGGGCTCAGCATGATCAAAACTATCAGGTAATGCCTTTTTCCCCCCTTCTTCTTCTTCTTGTTTTGTTGTTTCTGACAGCATCCTGAACTTCTTATCTGAGAGTGTTATTACTAGACAAGTAATTCTGATGGTAGTTCAGAGACCTCAGGATTATCACTATGAAAAGGGTAGGACTTTTTCAATCCATGTGATGTGTGGGGACCGACATTAAATGCATTTTACTAACCTGTGCTGCTTCAGAGCATGTATCACAATAGCTGTGTGTGCATTGCAAGTGGTAGTTTTCACAGTTCTTAATAGTTCTCAGTTGGTACTGTTATTTTGAGGAGGAGGAGACTGAATTGCTTCCTAAAATCTCTTTAATAAAATAAAACAATATAAACACTAAATAGCTGTGGCAAGACTTTAGCTTGGGAACTAGCTCATAGACAAACTCGTAAGCACTAAGATTTGCCCAATGAGCAAATTTTACTTGTTAAATTAGGTTGGAGCTTAAATCCACAAGCACTGGAAGTGTTTTAATTAAGGGATGTGTTCCCATCATGCAAATATAGTTGTGTGGCTGATAGATTATTGTATTTTGATGCAATAGGGATTAATAACATTTTAGCAGTCCATGCATAGAGCTAGTCCAACCCATTTACCGTGACAGTGGCCAACATCTAATGCCCCAAAAGAGGGTTTCTCCATCTTTTTTATCCTCTATATCAATGTTGCTAAGTTCCCTTTATCCAAATACTTCCTTGGTTGCTGTCTTCCCTAAAAAAGTGTTGCCTAACCCAAGCACTCTCCTCATTCCATGGATGTTTTGCTGTCCAATCTCTTCACCTGCTTGTTTTCCAGGCTGCTTTGCCCCCTTAATCTGAGTGTGTCTCATTATGTACATTACACAGTTAATGCATACTTCAGCTACATTACTGACATTTTATTAAGGAGTGAATTTGACAAAAAAATAATTGATGGAAAATGTAACCGAATAATGATTATGCAACAATGATCTCTAAGAAAGTTGGATTCAATTATTACAGACTAAATGTTGCACAAAGTAATCAATATTTTGCTTCTAGAATCACTACAGTGAAAGTGAAACATGAATTAGAGAACACAGAGATGAAAAAATCCACCAGTATTGTTAAAAGATTCTTGGGAAACACACCATCAAATCATTTGCATTTGTTTAGTAATACCATCTGCAGCAAATGTATTGTAAGTCATTTTTCCCTCTATGATAGTAAATTTCTCTGAATCTCCTTAGACATGTGGAAGTCTCTAACACCCTGGTGCTGTTTTATGAACTGGGTCTCAAAGGCAGTAATCCATTAGAAATGGTACTGTATTTTTAGTACCTTAAATGACAGTTATATTCAGTGAGAGCTGCAAAACCAAAGTCCATTAGGACTTGGGTCATCCTGGGCTAATTTAATTCAAATTTCCTCCAATTTGTTTAATAATTCCAGTATCTGAATTTCTGGCATTCAATGAGCATGATTTCACCCCCAGGCTTTTCTGTTCTGAGTATCGGAGCCTTATTGTTACTTATCTTAATATGTGTTCATACAGTTCACAGGGAGACCAATCTTTCCATGGGATATTACAAATACCTCAGTACTGTATAATCCTGAAAAGAATATTCCTCAGAAATATTAAATATTACTGACAGAATTTGGAGTTATCTACAGTCCGTTAATTAGAACTTAATTTAGTAGATATCTCTCATAGTTAAAATGAAAAAAAACCTGCCCTTCTTTAGAAAACTGAGTTTCTACTATATTGATCACTGCAGAAGTTCATCAGATCTAAAAACTGTTAGAAATTACATTCTGATAATCATAAAATGTGTAGGTCCAAAATAATAGGCAAGTGATCCAAGATATGAAAAACCATCATTCAGACTTTCACAGTTACATCGAAGTTACATAGACAAACTCAAAACCCTTTTGCAAATCAGTGGATGTTTACACAAGGCTTCCAAAAATTTCACTACTAAGCCTACATGAGCAGTTGTTTCTTCTCCTCCTTGCAGAGTTATAGCTTAGCTTTAAACCTTAGCTATATTTTAGCTCAAGCACTTAGCCTAGCTTAAGAATTAGACATCAAAACAAAAATGAGGATTTTTGTTAAAACAGCTGACCTATAATTGGAATTTAGTCACCTAAATCATGGACGGCAGTCCAGGTATTTTTGTAACTCCTGATTCTTGTACCCATTTAAGCTCTTTACGCAATTAATGCAGAAGGAAGTTTTAAATTAGGCAGACCAGGTTTTCCCCAGAAGATCCTCCAAGATCCCTGTTCTCTCTATTGACAACAGGTAGTTGGTAACATTGCAAGGTCAGTACCAACACTTCTGGTGAGGTGGTACCCAAAAATCTATAATCTCAGGGTACCATTAACTGAATTTTCCTTCTAGCCTTCTTGATGACTGTATGGTCAGCGGGAATCAAATAAAAGCATCAAATCTATTCGTTATACAACATGTAAAATAAATCTACATGGACAGATTGACTCACAAGAGAAATCTGAGTGTTTTCATACATCTCATATCCATACAGCTGAAGTGTTAATTTATTGTTGAGACTCTGCTAGATCTTAAGCTCATATATCAAGGATTTAGACTAAGTCTTGCTGCTCCAATTCTGTCTTTGCAGATGTGAGGAACTGTTCAGAACTCAACAAAACAATCCAAGATCATTATTTTCTCTGTAATGATTTTTTACATCTCTGTGTCTTGTTACAAACTGTGTTACAAGAAAAGCTATTATTTATTCCACTCTGTCTCGTACTTTGCTCCCTTAACCACTGAGTACAACTGAAATACAACTTTCAGCCATGGGAAGTTTCCACGAAACCTGATATAAGATAACCTTCTGAAGCAAGGAAGCTTTGCCCCATCACATCTGTGCACTAGCAAGAATCCTAACTCCAGCTCTCTTGAAAACCCAGCCTCCTGTAAACTCTCTTTAGTTGCAGCTGGAAATGTAAATTAAAATAAAAAGAACAAGCTCTTAATGAGGGGTTCATTTATTCAGCTGGTTCTCATATCTTTTCACAGGCAGTGTAACTCTTTTATTGTGTTTTATTAATGCCTGTCTGTACTGGCAGTTGATAGAAATGACATACTAGTGGAATGTTTAGTCACCAGATGATAATGTTTCATTTTAACAGTTATCACCCAAGTTAAATGAGTGTCAGAGAGAATACTCAAAGAAACTAAATCTGCAATTGCTCTTACCTGTAAGAAAGAGCAGACATCTTGATGTCTATATGGGAAGGGAAAGATTTGTAAGAAGGAAGCAGTTATTGTCACTTTCGTTGCATGTTAATGAAAACCCAAAGCTGTGTTGGAGTGCCAG